>NC_034203.2:5963723-5983723 GCF_002021735.2 Oncorhynchus kisutch
AGCATTTGTGAAGAGAGCGGGAGAGTGAGACGTAATATAATATGATATGATATGTATCCTAATGTGACCATAAGAGACATGGGGCGGGTTAGTGAGCTTTTTGCAGTGGGCAAATCCTAAATATCTGAGGTGCGATGAATGGGGGGAGAGAGAAGGGGTTGGCTTACAGCAGAGAGTCAGCGAAGGGAAGGGGCCGTATCCTGAGGGTAGTAGTGTAGGGAGATGGGGCTATGGGACAGGTTAGGGAGCCTTTCTGAGAGGAGGGCAGTGTATCTCCTGTGGGAGAGGGTAGATATGGAGCGGGGTGGAGTGTTAGTAGAGAAAGGACAGTTTCCTAAGCGGATTTGTGGAGAGCTGAGTATGAGATAATGGTGAAATCTCCACTGTGTGTTTACACCGTGGGAGAGATGGAGGGAGAGAGATGGGAGGGGGGGTACACTGAAGAAATGCAAATTAAAATGTGGGGGAGGAGAAAACACTGACTGATGGATAGCTAAGGCAGCTAATTGGTCGGCCCTGGCTGTGACCTTTTTGATGTTCGCAGGCGATGTAGTTTCTCCTACCCAAAAGAACATGGATACCGCATTTGGGACAAAGAATGAAGACATATCCTTTCAATCGAAATGGTCAACCGTACCACAGAATAATTCACAATTGTAGCTCCAAATTGCCTTTTGAAATGTGTCAGGTTTCTTTTGTTCTTCCATCCAGAAGAAAAAGGTCAAGTTTGACCACTGCTAATAGACTCTCATGACATAGTAGTCAAGCCAATAAAGCGCTTGGAGACGACCATCAGGCAAAGTGCACTGGAGAGTAAATGAATCTGAGGCTTTGCTTGACAAAACCTTCAAAATTGCTGCTCTGCAAGTGGAGGGGTGAATAATAATGCAAATAATAATGCAGGGCCCACACACACACACGAAAATCCAGGCTAAACACACTCCCGGACAAACACACACCCCCCTACCAGGCCTCCAGGAAGACATGCCCCAGCTGTTGTGGACACAGAACACATAACTCTGGCCTTCCTCTAGGGGAGGGGGGCAGCCATGGTTACGTCCCAAATGGTACCCTATTCCCGAAACATACCTTATTCACTATATAGCGCACTACTTTTGACCAAAGCCGTATGGAAGATGGTCAAGAGAAGTGCACTATATAGGGAATAAGGTATGTTTGGGATGCAGACATGGTCCTTGAGGGTTCCCTCTGTCTCCTGGAGTTGGGCCAGTGACCGGAGCTAGGCCAATAAAGGCATTAAAGACAAGTACTACTGAATCACTCCATGCCTCAATTTGTGTGTCGGGAAAAGTCAAACAGTATAATACAGAGTGCACGGGGTCCTTCAAAGTATCTGAAAATATGTGTCATATCTGAAAAAGCATATCGTCCATTGACAGATATCAGATATCTCCCACAGCCAAAGACCAAGGCGATCATTTCCATCAAAACAGTTACCGTTTTGGCCTTTAGTTTAACAAATTACTATGTTAATCTAAGTAGCATATTGCCAGGTGAATGAGAGACTAAAGGAGGTACTGAAATATGACATTTGGAAACCTTTATATTCCCATCCTCTTCTGATGGCCAGACTTGCAGAGCTTACAATGACAGCCTACAATCTGCAGGGTATATCAATAAGAATGATGCAACAGATCAGAATGTTCAGCTTAAAATGTTGGTACTTATTCATTCACATTATAAGAGCAGCAACGCAGTAAGCCACGTGCAAATGTTCATTCCATAATACAATTAGTAGGAAACGGTTGTCAAAAGCTTCTCATGCAGTCTGACAGATTTTTTTTGTTCAAAGGCACTGTATGCTATACGTGTGTAATAAAAAGAGACCTAACGAATAGTGTAGCCTACACACTCTGCAATTTAATTCCAGAAAATTATGCAAAAATAACCTCTAGACCTATAAGCATGACCAGTCAACTGTATTTCCATCGACTGGTATTTTCGATGAATAGTTCGCAATGGAATGCTTTCTCCCGGGAAATTCACATGAGAAAATATTTGTTTGACTTTTAAAAAAAAAATGTATATGCCAAAAGCCATTATCGGCTAAACCCTGGTATGTGTGTGTCTGGAAGTTGAACACAGCCTAATGGGGACTCCCAGGTCTCCCACAGGTTATTAAGGAGGCTGATGAGAATGTCAGGCTGTGGCATGTTAATCCTCTCTGTGTTCCTGACAGCATGGAGTGGTAGTCTGTTTCCCAAATGGCACCCTATACCATTTCAGCTGAGCCAGACATCTCCAGCCACCAACATGTCCATCTACCAACATGTCCATCTACCAACATGTCCGAGCCAAGCCGTGACCGAGAACAGCTCTGCCAGAACCAAACCAGCTCAACCCTGCGGTTTATTGGACGTTAGCAGACAACATTCAATCTAAGCTAAAAGAGAAATGAGTTCCACATTAGTCAACACTTGTCAAATATGTTTCTTTCCTGCTACTGAAGAATCTTAGTTGAAACACACAGTGCAACATTCACTCGTGTTCAGCGTGGATTGTGCGCTTAGTTTAAGTATTTTGCAGGTGCATAAACCCACACTAAATCCTCAGTCGCATCAACTGCTGGAAAACAAATGCAAAACCCACCCCCAGAACACTTCACAACCCTTTTTATTTTATTATTTGTATTTGATTCACACACTTCACAAGCCATTTTAATATTTTATTTATTAATACCACAAACCCTGACATTCTTAACACCAAAGTTCAAGACATAATAAACATTGTGTTGTGGTGATATACACCACAACAAAAGTATGTGGACACCAGCTCATTGCGAAATCATTGGCATTAATATGGATTTGGTCTTACCTTTGCTGCTATAAAAGCCTCCACTCTTCTAGGAACGCTTTCCACTAGATGTTGGAACATTGCTGTGGGGACTTGCTTCCATTCAGCCACAAGAGCATTAACAGGGCACTGATGTTGGGCGATTAGGCCTGGCTCGCAGTCAGCATTCCAATTCATCCCCAAATGTGTTTGACGGGGTTGAGGTCAGGGCTCTGTGCAGGCCAGTCAAATTCCTCCACACCGATCGACAAAACATTTCTGTATGGACCTCGCTTTGTGCACAGAGGCATTGTAATGCTAAAACAGAAAAAGGGCCTTACCCAAACTTTTGGCAGAAAGTTGGAAGCACAGAATTGTCTAGAATGTCATTGTATGCTGTAGCGTTGGTTTCCCTTCACTGGAGTTAAGACCTAGCCGGACCCATGAAAAACTGCCCGACACCATTATTCCTCCGCCACCCAACTTTACAGTTGGCACTATGCATTCAGGAAGGTAGCGTTTCTTCTGGCATCCTCCAAACCCATATTAGTCCGTCGGACTTCGATGGTGAAGCATGATTCATCACTCCAGAGACCGCATTTCCACTGCTCCAGAGTCCAATGGCGGCGAGCTTTACAACACTCTCGGTGTAAAGCTGCTCGGCCACGGAAACCCATATCATGAAGTTCCCGACGAACCATTCTTGTGCTGACATTGCTTCCAGAGGCAGTTTGTCTATGGAGATTGCATGGCTGTATGCTCAATTTTACACACCTGCCGGCAACGGGTGTGGATGAAATAGCCGAATACACTAATTTGAAGAGGTGTCCACATACTTTTATATAGTGTAGATACTCAATGTCATTCAGGCTATAGGGAAATTCTACTTCCATAATTAAAATATGGCAAGGACTCAGGAGAAATCATCATATGCTATTAAAACACAACCTTTCATCCACATTTGGTTAAAAATCAACAAAGGCACAATCCTTAGTGACAATGATTTATATAGGTGCGGTGTATGCTTTTCCCTCAGATTCATCGTACTATGATGGGCAGTTTTCTGATAATCGCAAAAGACAGACCAACCAGTTTCAAGCTGAGGGAAATGTGCTTTTGTGTGGGGATTTTAATGTTAGAACAGGTTCTGAATCTGAATGTGTAGACCCTGAGGGTAATAGACATATGGACATCCCACCTTATACCAGTCTCATCACTAGTAATAGAAATAGCCCTGACCAGGTCACTAGTGCATCGGTCGAGCTTGAGGCCTGTGTTTTCTTAATAATGACAGGATTAGAGGAGATTCTTTGGGAAGATTCACCTACTGCTCAGCTCTTGGGACCAGTGTTGTTAACTATGCAATATCAGACTTGGACCCCTCCTACATTAGTGCATTCACCATCAGACCACAGACACCCTTGTCTGACCACTGCCAGATTGACTTTTTGAAAAGATCTCCACCCAAAGACCACAAAACATACAGGTAGGCCCTTGACAGCGCAACACATTTCAACACAGCATTGCCTGGTAAATACAACCTGTATCAATGATTTCCTTCAAGTACATTCAGCCCAAACCTCCCTGAAATTTGGCTTTGAATAAACCAAATTAGATCTATCAAAGCAGCCACAATAGTAAATTGATGGAGAGAAAAAAATAAGTTCATTGGAAAACTCTGAGAAATGGTTTGATGCTGAATGTAAATCTCATAAGGAAGAACATTTGACCTTTTGTCAAATAGAAAACATCTCCAACCACAGGACAGAGACGTTCGATAACCATATTGTGACACATTGACAGAATACAAACAAAACATAAGATGGAAGAAACTGAAGCATTCTGAGAACACTGACGACCACTGATAGAATCCACTTCTGGGAGAAATTAAATTGTCTAAATGGAAAACAGAGGAATGACTTAACCATTGAAAATGGCAACATTTGGAAAGATCATTTTGAAAGTCTATGGAGTAATACCAGAATACCAATATCAGAACTCCCTAGAACACACAATTAAAAACAACCATAACCCAATAGACTACAAAATTACGCATGGTGAACTTTCAAAAAGAATACAAAGCCTTAAACCTGTATAAGTGGGATTAGAAATGACGCAGACAATTACATTGATGGAAGCTACAATCTGCTATATTTAAGATGATCTACCCCCTAAAAAATGTTAATAATATTTACCCTGGAAAGGCATGTGGCCCTGACAGCATCAGGAATTAAATGTTTAAACACAGTACTCCTGAGCTGCAGGAGGCCTTGCTAAAACTATAACAAGTTTTTGGAATGGCAGCTTCCCTGATATTTGGAAGCAGGGGCTCATAACCCCCATACAGTGCATTTTTCCACATTTTGTGCCTTATTCTAAAACTGATTAAATAAATGTATTTCCTCGTTAATCTATACACTACTAGATAATGATAAAGCGAGAGTAAAAAAATTGCTCAAGTTGGGCGCACCAGTGCTAGCAATAACTTATTAACCATGGTTGGCGACCTCAGATGGCCCCGGGCAACTCCAAGGTGACTTTGTGTCCAAATGCAGCCTTCACCCCAAAGTCATGGCTACGTCCTACAGGTCATAACCTTTTGAGCTAATTCCCTTTTCCCTCGTTTAACTTCTGAAGAGCAACAGAGATTACATGCACTGTATGTGCGTAAAGCTCATACCGGGCATTCGGAAAGTATTCAGACACCTTCCCTTTTTCCTCATTTTGTTACATTAGACTTATTCTAAAATGGATTTTATTCTAAATAGAACATAATGACAAAGCAAAACAGGTTTAGACTGTTGCAAACGTATAAAAAATAAAACAGAAATACCTTATTTACATAACTATTCAGACGCTTTGCTATGTGACTAGAAATTTAGCTCAGGTGCATCCCATTTCCATTAACCTTGAGATGGAGGAAACTGTGGTACAATCAATTGATTGGGCATGATTTGGAATAGCACACAACTGCCCATATAAGATCCCACAGTTGACAGTGCATGTCAGAGCAAAAACTAAGCCATGAGGTCAAAGGAATTGTCCGTAGAGCTCCGAGACAGGATTGTGTCGAGGCACAGATCTGGGTAGGGGACAAAAAAAACATTCTGCAGCATTGAAGGTCCCCAAGAACACCGTGGCCTCTATTCTTTAATGGAAGAAATGTGGAACCACTAAGACTATTCCTAGAGCTGGCCGCTTTGCCAAACTAAGCAAATGGGGGAGAAGGGCCTTGTTCAGGGAGGTGACCAAGAACCCGATGGTGACTGACAGAGCACCAGAGTTCCTCTGTGGAGATGGAAGAACCTTCAAGAAGGACAATCAACTCTGCAGAACTCCACCAACCAGGCATTTATGGTAGAGTGGACTGAGAAGCCACTCTTCAGTAAAAGGCACATGACAGCCCGCTTAAGGCACCTAAAAGACTCAGACCATGAGAAACAAGATTCTCTGGTCTGGTGAAACCAAGATTGAACTCCTTGGCCTGAATGCCAAGCATTACATATGGAGGATAACTGGCAACATCTCGACAGTGGTGGTGGCAGCATCATGCTGTGGGGTGTTATCCAGCGGCAGGGACTGGGAGAGAGTCAGGTTCGAGGGAAAGATGAATGGAGCAAAGTACAGAGATCCTTTTATGACAACCTGCTGCAGAGCGCTCAGGACCTCAGACTGGTGCGCAGGATCACCTTCCAACAAGACAACAACCCTAAGCACACATCCCAGACAACGCAGGAGTGGCTTCGGGACAAGTCTCTGAAGCTCCTTGAGTGGCCCAGCCCGGACTTGTACCCAATCGAACATCACTGGAGAGACCTGAAAATAGCCGTGTAGCAACACTCCCCATCCACCTGACAGAGCTTGAGAGGATCTGCAGAGAAGGGGAGAAACTCCCCAAATACAGGTGTGCCAAACTTGTAGCATTATAACCAACAGTACGAGGCTGTAATCGCTGCCAAAGGTGCTTCATCAAAGTACTGAGTAAAGGGTCTGAATACTTACGTAAATTTGATTTTTTTAAATAATTGTAATGCATTTGCGAAAATTTCTAATAAATAACTTCGTTTTGTCATTATGGGTATTGTTTGTTGATTGAGGGGAAAATAAAAACAATTTAATCCATTTTAGAATAAAATGTGGAAAAATGGAAGGGGTCTTAACACCTTCCGAATCCACTGTACCTTAACCTCTCTGGGGTAGGCGGGACGCTTTTGCGTCCCACATGGCCAAAAACCAGGGAAAATAGAGAGCGCCAAATTCAAATACATTTCTATAAAAATCTAACTTTCATTAACTTACACATGCAAGATAGCAAATTAAAGCTACACTCGTTGTGAATCCAGCCAACATGTCAGATTTCAAAAAGGCTTTTCAGTGAAAGCTTATGATGCTATTATCTGATGATATGACAACAGTAAACAATGAGAGAGTAGAATATTTCAACTCTGCAGGCGCGACACAAAACGCAGAAATAAAATATAAATCATGCCTTCCCTTTGATGAGCATCTTTTGTTGGTACTCCTATATGTCCCATAAACATCACAAATGCTCCTTTTGTTCGATTAATTGCGTCGATATATATTCAAAATGTCCATTTATTTGGCGCAGCTTCCAACTTACGCAACGTCGCTACAAAATATCTCAAAAGTTAACTCTAAACGTTGCAAAAACATTTCAGATTACTTTTGTTATACAACTTTAGGTATTTCTAAACGTATATAATCAAATTGAAGACAGGATGATCTGTGTTCAATACAGGAGCAAAACAAACTGATGCTACTTTTCTGGTTTACGCGCCTCTCTCAAAAGGTACACATGAAGTGACGTTCATTCTGAGCTGTGGTACTTCATTACACAAAGGAAAAACCTCAAACAATTTCTACAAAATGGTGACATCCAGTGAAAGCGGTAGGAACTGCAGGAAAGTCAATTAGAATTCTGGATTCCCCATGAAAACATATTGAAAAGACTGATTAAGAAAATATAAAAAAATATGAATGGTTACGCCTGCTAAATAGGTTGTTATACTCACAGACATGAATCAAATAGTTTTAGAAACTTCAGAGTGTGTTCTATCCAATACTAATAATAACATGCATATATTCGGATCTGGGACAGAGTAGGAGACAGTTCAGCTGGGGCACCCTATTTATCCAAAAGTGATACCCCAGGATATGAGGTTGTGTGTACAGCTTTTTGTCTGTTTTGCTAATCCAGCTCGCAGAAGGGTGCACCCCAAGCAGCATTTCTCCCACTGGATTGTGGAGGCTACCTCCCTGGCATATACCAGCAGGGGGCTAGGGTTAACCCAGCACTGTATGCACCCACTCCACCAGGGGTCTGGCAGCGCTTCGGGTGTTGTTTAAAGGGTTGACTAGGATATATTTGTGATACGGCGAGTTGGGCTTCACCACACACTTGTAGTTTTTCGATTGGATCTCACTGCTCCCAGTGTATATATAGCTGCGACAGTAGAAAGTCACTAGGCATCACACCGTGAGCGCAATACCCAGACTTAAGTCAGAGTGGTCCATGGGCCGTTTCATTTAGTATCTATTGGTGTCAGCTTGGGGCAAGATTCGATTTCCTCATAGTATGTCGTACTGAAGTTTACTCACTGAAACGAAACGTAACGTTATGATGAACTGTTCCCTGGAGGAGGGAAACCAGGTACAATGCCTGTTTGGCCCTGCACCGCCCGTTCCTGGGCACGGTGAAGAGCATTTTTCAATTGAAAGAATGAATCGGAGCCTCACACTTATCACCTCTGGAAGGCGTGGCTTCCAGCGAGTTGCAGATTTCATTGGCCTTGTCAGGCATGATATTCAACTGAAGGTCACGAGAGTGCAACTCCCATAGTATTCTGTACCTCGTTTCCCTCCTTCAGGTAACAGCAGTTAGTCATAACGTTACGTTCTGACAGAAGTGGTAATCCTTACAGAAGACATCTTGGGTAAATTAACAGCTTGGTCTCAAAACAATGTGAGCCGCTCCTCCCTAAAAAAATTAAGACTGCATTGGAGAGACCTGCTCCTGCAAATTAGAGGTGTCAGAATCAATTGGTGGAGGTCCATGTGCCTGCTAATTTGTTATTTCCTTTCAATGTGTCCAATGAAGACCTAAACAACCAGGGAAGGGGATCAATCAATCACCTTAACTTATCAGGTACAAGGAGTGAGAACCCAATGACATACAGCCCTCCAGGAATTGAGTTTGAAACCCCTGCTGCAAAGAAAGTCTGTGTGTTTGGAGCAATATAACAGTAGAGGGCAGCATTACAATAAAAAAAAAACAAGACTGCAGTGCATACAGTGGTGTAAAGTACTTAAGTAAAAAAATATATATTTTCGTACTTTACTATTTATATTTGACAACTTACTACATTCCTAAGGAAAATTGTACTTTTACTCTATACATTTTCCTTGACACCCAAAGTACTCATTACATTTAGAGTGCTTATCGGGATAGAAAATGGTCCAATTTGTACACTTATCAAGAGAACATCCCTGGGCTCCCAATTGGTGCAGCAGTCTTAGGCACAGCATCTCAGTGCTACAGGCATCACTACACACCCTGGTTTGATTCCAGACTGTATCACAACTGACCGTGATTGGAAGTCCCATAGGGTGGTGCACAATTGGCCCAGCGTTGTCCGGTTTAGGGTTTGGCCGTCATTGTAAATAAGAATTTGTTGTTAACTGAATTGCCTAGTTAAATACAATTGAAAAATCCCTACTGCCTCTGATCTGGCAGATACACACAATATACACACAAATGTTTTGTTTTTAAATTATGTTGTTGGAGTGTGACCATGGCTATCCGTGGTCACACAGAGGAATTTAATAATTTTAATTTTAATACTCAAGTATATTTCCACAACTACATTTACTTTTGATACTTAAGTAAATTAAAAACCAAATACTTTTAGACTTTCACTCAAGTAGTATTTTACTGGGTGGCTTTCACTAACTTGTCAATTTCTATTAAGGTATCTTTACTTTTACTCAAGTATGAGAAATTAGTACGTTTTCCACCAGTGAGTGCATACCAGTACAAAGTCAGTAATACAGGACAGCTGAAATCAATTGAGGAATTCATTAAAACTGATGGACTAAAGCTACTCTATATACAGCTCAAAGGCAGAGACCTGATGCCCATATTAACCTTAACTAAATAAAAAAGCTTGTTTATTTTCAGAATGAGCGAAAGAGTGCTTACAAAATGCCAGTTGCAAAAGTATCAATGTCTTCCTGGGCATGTTTCACGACGCTATACATTCCAAACAAACCTCTAGATTCCAGTTTACAACAGCCATGTGATATCCACGGTCATCATCACTTAAATATGTGGGCAGTTACACAGAAAAAATTATGACGAGTGAAAAATCAAATCCTCCCTACTCAATGGCTACAGTTCATGTCTCACGCAGTGCTATTCCCTCATAGCATCAGCCCAGCCTCAGATGGCATGACTGGCCCCTGGGGGGGAAGCTTTCTGCACTCGGTGGGGGCAAGATCATAGCTCCCTGCCCTTAACTGACTTGTGATCAGCACCTTTCCTTCACCTTACCCAATAGGTGCAACATATGAGAAAACTGACCGTGGAACAGTTCGAACACTCCGTTTAGCAGCACAATGGAACTAACCACGATTGGAGTATGTCAAGCTAAGCAGGGTGACTGGAAGCAGCTGTTGTTCTGTGATAAGGAATAGGCCGTTTGTTGTGACGGAGTATCGACTCTGTATGGTCTCCAACACAAATGGCATTGTCGGCCTGAGGGTGTGTGCCAGTAGGGTTCTGAGGTCGGCTCATTGACCACCAATAACTGGCTCGCCTCACTGCGCCGACGAGTGTCGGAGCCGGTGTAGTACGCTTAGCTTCAAGTTCACAGCCCGCAGTATTCCGTTTCTCCATGTTTCATCTCAAGAAGCTAATCATACTACACCGGCTCCGACGCTCGTCGGATGAGGCAGGGCTTGCAAACTATTACAGACTACAAAAGGAAGCACAGCCACGAGCTGCCCAGTGAAACGAGCCAGACAAGCGAAATTACTTCTATGCTCGCTTTGAGGCAAGCAACACTGAAGCATGCATGAGAGCATCAGCCGTTCCGGATGACTGTGTGATCACACTCTTCGTAGCCGACGTGAGTAAGATCTGAAAAACAGTTCAACATTCACAAGGCCACATGGCCAGACGGATTACCAGGACGTGTACTCCAAGATTGCGCTGACCAACTGACATTTTCAACCTTTCCCTGGTTAAGATCGTACAGCGGATTATTTTCCTACTTATTTTTTCCGGTACCTGAAACAGCACGTGAACTTCTGAGAAAGTTGGCGGTGCCACACATCCGCTATAGAAGAAACTCTTTCACAATGTAATAACTCGCGTTCGAGAGAATGGCTCAAAGGGGACATACCTGCAGAGATCGTGAGACAAAACAACCCGGGTGAAGGACTACTAAAAAGGAAGAGGAAAGGGGGCAGGAAAGGCAGTGTGTGGCAGAGGTTGAAAAGGAACACAAAGTTCCAGCTTCCAACTATCCTGCTCTCCAATCGCATAAGGGGAAATTGAACTAACTGCGGGAAAACTGACAGTATCTATATGAATACAGGGAGGCCTGTGTGATGGCCATTTCTGAAACTCTCAGAGACGGTGCTCGACTCAAGTCACCCCTGACGGATTCACTATCACTATGGACAGAGACAGTGACGCTACTGGTAAGGAGCACCGAGGCGGAGTCGGTGTTCTGAAAAATGAGTGTTACACCATGATTGTCAGGAAAAGATAAACTCCTGATATAGAGCTACTGTAAGTGTCATTGCACCCCTTCTACCTCCACCGAGAACTCCCCCAGATATTTCCGACAGTTATTTATATCCATCCAAGGGCAAACCGTGTCAAGGCAGCTGACCATTTTTAACCTCACTCAAGAGCTTGATGCAATTTCCTCTTGAGATGGGAGAACCTTCTAGAACGACAATCATCTCTGCAGCACTCTACCAAAACCAGGCCTTTATGGTAGAGTGGCCAGACGGAAGCCACTCCTCAGTAAAAGGCACATGACAGCCAGCTTGGAGTTTGCCAAAATGCACCTAGAAAGTCTCAGACAATGGAAAACAAGATTCTCTGGTCTGATGAAACCAAGATGGAACTCTTTGGCCTGAATGCCAAGAATCACATCTGGAGGAATCCTGGCACCATCCCTACGGTGAAGTGTGGTGGTGGCAGAATCATGCTGTAGGGATGTTTTTCTGCAGCAGGGACTGGTGTCAAGGGAAAGATGAACAGAGCAAAGTAGAGAGAGATCGTTGATGAAAACCTGCTCCAGAGCGGTCAGGACCTCCAACTGGAGCGTACGCTCACCTTCCAAAAGCACACAGCCAAGACAATGCAAGAGTGGCTTTGGGACAAGTCTCTGATATGTCCTTGAGTTGCCCAGCAAGAGCCCAGACTTGACCCCAAACAAACATCTCTGGACAGACTTGAATAGCTGTGTAGCAACACTCCCCATCCAACCTAACAGAGCTTGAGGATCTGCAGAGAATGGGAGAAACTCACCAAAACACAGGTGTGTCAATCTTGTAGCATCATACACAAGACTCGAGGCTGTAATCTCTGCCAAAGGTGCTTCAACAAATTACTGAGTAAAGGGTCTGAGTACTTATGTAAATGTAATATTTCAGTTTTGGAATTTTTATAAATTAGCAGAAATTCATAACCTGTTTTAGCTTTGTCATTATGGGGTTGTTGTGTGTAGATTGATGAGGGAAACAAACTATTTAATACATTTCACAATAAGGCTGTAACTTAACAAAATGTGGAAAAAGTCAAGGGGTCTGAATACTTTCCAAAGGCACAGTCTCTCTCATGCGAGTTCCTCTTTCAAACAACCCCCTTTACCAGCTAATAACTAGCTAATGTTAGCCAAAGCAAGCTAGGTAGCTACTGATCGTGCAACCAAAAGTACATATGAAGATGAAACATGATCAGGCCTCCTGTACATCTTACTGTAGAAATGATTGTTGAAAACAAGTCAAGGCTGGAATTGTTGCTGTTATAATACATGTAATAATGTTTATAAACAAATAAATAAAAAAACAAATAGCTTTTGTTTGTTTTTCCCCATTCAAAATATTAACATTGTCTAATTCGGAACGGTTGCTGTTAAAATAAATGTTCATTCTGAACTGGAATTAACTTGATTGAAGCAAGATGCTTTTTGAGGCAAACACAGTTCTAGGTTTCTCATCTACAGCATGAAACGCACACAGTTCAAATGAGAGGTGTGATTGTTTGAAGTTGTCAACAAGGGCTCAGTTTGACAGTGCAACCCTTGAGGTCATGCTCAGCACAGCATCGAGTATGTACTTATTTTTGAATTACGCCAGAGCTGAGAACTCTGACTTGCATAGGTATGTGGTGCCAAACTGGATGAGAACATCTACTGCTTTCTCAGCCAGGCAGGAGACTGCTTCCTGCTGTAGATGAGCAACCCTGGCAGACAAGTTTATTGCAAAGAAGGCGGGAGTTGCCCCCCTCTGTGCAAAACATACCAGAGGAGCTGTACTCCATATCAAAGAGTGGTAAAGCAACTCTCACGGTGTACAGAAGTAAAAGAAAGAGTGTTTGCATCCTCAGCAACATGCATCCCACTGGATCTAGAATGTGAGCCGCCAAGCAGGCCACCAAGGTAGCAGGTCCTGCTCTCCCTCTTCCCAAAGTACCACAACTACACACACGGGAAAAATAAGACAATTTCAAGTCAGCAGGTGCACATGAAACAAGGCCCATGAAAACTATGTGCAGTGCAATCAATTTGTTTGTGGGGCTTGCTCACGCAAAGCCCCAAAGCTGTGCATCTTCTGGACCCGAAGTATAAAGAGAAGATGCGATTAATTCATGTGTAAAGGCACAGGTATAAGGGCACAATACAATCAACAAATTACTGTTTTTATATCTTGTCATTAATATATTTCCACAAATATTTCTTTATGCAATTAATCCTTTACAATTGTTCATGCACTGGTGCTTGTGTTTATGATTACAGCAAATAATTTCACCTGCCCACCTGGCTGGTATTATCATCATCATCTTTTGTTTCTACTTTGTCAAAAGAAGCTGTAACTGGACTTAATTACTACTAATCTACAAAATAAATAATCAAATGGATTACACCAAAGTCCTAGAACTTTGTAGAATTATACAAAACATATCCTTGACAAAGACATTTTTTATATATTGCCATGAATATTTTTTATGCAATCAATCCTTTAATCTTGTGCATGAACGATTTATCAAGCATGTATTTATCAATAATGTTTACGCACCTTGCGGGTTGATATATGCATCTGAAGCATATGCTAATATGTGTACTAATATGCTGAAAGGCAAGGCGGTTCTAGTGTTATGTAGTAAACGCGTTTGCATGACATACCTGAACTGCCCTGACTGGTGACTGATGCAGGGTAAGATGCACTTGGTCCTGGTGGACTCTTTCAGGCTGGTTTGAACTGGACTATCTGACATATCCAACCACAGTGGTGCTCCTCATAACTGAAGAGGCACGGGATGTCCATGGGATAACACATCGTATAATAGCAGACAACGCTACCCTGTTTGTGTGTGGGACATTTCAGGATTTTGCATTAGCGTGGGATTTTGAACACATGACGAGCAGGCCCCACTATCCTCAGTCTAACGGGTTGGTGGGGCACGCACTATACGCTCAGCAAAATACATTGGAAAAGTGTCAGAGACAAGTACGATATACAGGTTGACCTTCCCTGAGAAGGGTTGCCATCTCCTGCGCGGAGACTGTTTTCCAGGAGGACTAGGAAAATGCTTCCCACAACCAGAGAGGCTCTGACAACAGAGAATGAGAAAAATGCACATTGACCAAAGTGCAGGGCAGCTCAGACCATTGGAGCCTGGACAAACTGTCAGGATGCAGATAGCCCCATGGCTTTGTTAGCTGGTTAGCTGTTGGTTAGCTGTTGTTCATGAACGTGCCTCACAAACAGCGCCTATTGCTAGAACTGGCCCCTAATTCAAAACTGTGGGGTGGAAGAGTCCACGGGAAAGTGAAGGAAAATAAACTTGTCCCCACTGCCCCTGGAGTTGTTTCTGAAACAATTTCACCTGGGCCAGCTCTCCAGCCTAAAAGTGACAAGCTGTAAAATAAATATTGGGCATTTGTACATCAACAGTAATATTGTCAGACTCCCTTATTCACCTGCATGCTACAATACCATAGCACCAAAGCTGTTCTGCAATATTCATCAAATAGGTAGATTCTCGGTCTTGAACAGCATAGTACGCTGTTATTTTTAAGAAAAAAAAAAAAAAAAAAACTCTGCACCAACTCTGCTGCTTTGTTCCTACAGCTGCTGAAAAAGAGAATGTACTCTGACTTGGAAGTAGCTCTGGATCAGAGAGTCTGCAGGTTGAATGGATGCGGCTGCCTCCTTGGAGGACTGCCTATGGGATATACACAGACCACTGCTGAGAGAGGTGGGGGATGGGAGTGGGCTACCTGCACGACTGACAGCAGTATCAGCCCCCATTAGCTTTCCTAACAGACTGCAGTATCTCACATGGCAGCTGGACGCCCCCTTAGCAGGTAGTTCAGTGGTATACACTATGGGGAATGGACTAAGGGGGGGGGTTCCAATCCCAGGTGGGGGGGAATAGCCGACGGAAGTTATTACTTTGGCCCTGGACTACAGCTGGGCTGTTTGACTAGACACATAAATAACAAGCTCAAAATAATTTGGTTATAGGAGTTGGGTAAATAGCCTTGGACTATTGTATCAAATATTGTATTTGGTAGGCCACTACATCATAATAGCAATATTGGGGAAGAGAAAATGACTAGTCACTTGCTGAGGGACTCTGGTAGGCCAGTAAAAAATCCTAATAGAATCAAAGCATTTTACTGTGGCTGGCAACCAAGTAGCCTACACCACCAGTCTCAAGAAAAATTACACAATTATGGGCTGGTGAAGGCTGAAAACATAAATAGGTGAATGATCATTTACTTTCTTTTATCAGGCTTTTGGAGATGGAGCTTTTTTGGTTGTCCAGTTTGGGATTCTGGGAGGCATGTGTGTTTCATTGATTGCTCCATCTTCAAAACTGTCACCCAAAAAAGGCATTCTCAAAAGCAGCACACCTGCCTCCCAGTAGCAAAATATATATTGCAATCATGGTTCAATTCCAGTCCATAATAAAGTCTCCAATAATTGGATAACAGCAGAATAAACACTATTCTTTGTGGATTCTGACTACAGTAAAAATCCCTGCTTTTTAAAGATGGCAAAATTATGTCAGAGAAAGATACATGATTCAGTCTATACCACTTGTCAAGGGGATGTGTGACACTTTACTATTACGATGGGATAATAAGTTCATCGCAAACACTAGAACAAGTTTAGAGGTCGTAAATCTTGGGATATGGACTTCAACCATATATCCACCGGAGCAAAAGCCAACAAGTAAAGCAGTCATCCTCAGAACCCGGATTGAATTAGTGTGAGAATAAATAAGATAGAATGGAAAACATGGAAGAATGGAAAACATGGAACAAATTACACAATCACGTGCTGGTTATGTGGGAAACAAAGCATTGTAAAATAATCAAGGGGGCATGTGTTCCGCTGTACTGCATTGTCATCTCTAGAAAACGACTTTGAATACTGAGAAACAGAAACATTATTGAACACCGATATCATTTGAATCCTTCAATATTGACGTTCCGTGCACATATTCTGTGGCTTGAACCCGTAGTTTGTATTTTACAAGTGGCAGAGTAATGTGATGGACTGTCAGATTCCTTGTACTAGTTCATATGTTTTCATATAAGCGTGAGCGCTGTACCATACTTATACTGTCATCATACCTTTGTTGTGACAATGCATACGCAGTCCATCCTTCCGTTTCAGGAGGGTTTGCCGTGTGGGTATCAACATTTAATTTCACACCTTCCCCTCTTCTGCGCTCGGGACAGGACAGTTTCCTCACAGATATTTCTAACACATACAGAGGGTGCAGCTCACTCTAGCAGTGGTGAGGGTATCGTCGCCCCCTTTTCCATGAGTAATTGCAAATATCCATACATCGAGTGGAACTATAATGTGATTAAATCTTCTCCTCGCGAGAGGATTGTATAGTGCACGAGGAGAGCTACAGCACACAGCCCATGAACGCGCACCGCTGAGGACCACACCACTTCCATCCCAGAGACATGGGCAATTATGCCAGCGTAGCTTCCATGTGCACGTGAGTTATTCACCACCATTGGACAGATGTTTTTGACCACTGCTCATGGCTACGGTCCAGCGAACAGAGGTAGGACAACTCAGCTAGGACTGTCATCACGACTGTCATCACGATTACAAAGTGACTGGACTTAATGTACATGAGTATTGGCTACTTAAATCCAATTAATTATCAAACTCGCAAACATCACGTCTATCAGGAAAGTAAATCCTTGGAAAGGTTTGTAATAAGAACAAGGGTACTTCCACAAATAAAGTGCCTTTCACATCCCTCAGACATTATGCAGCCGTTATTCTAGATCAAAAAGGGGCTTAGATGGTGGGCGTGGCAGAGTGCATGGCAATGGCCAAGGAACAGACTTCAAGCTTCAAAATGGTACAACATACACTGCAGTTGGGGGAAAGACGGGAAAGTTAAGCTTATTTTAAACGTGACAAACTTGTTATTCCACCTTGTAGACAAGTACCTGAAAATCCCCTTGAAAGTTTAACACTTGCGAGAGCACTTTTTTGAGAATGCCCATTTAGCATTGTTCACACTCTCTTAAGCCTTAGCTCTACCCATATCTTTAATTATTCACGTGAGGCCATTTTTGAAACAATGCTTAAGGTGTAGTAGTAGCCTACATTAAAGAAAATCTCCAGGTAAAAATACACTTTTGCTAGTCTTTGGCCTATATTTTTTGTATTTTATTTACTTAACCTTTAACTAGGCAAGTCAATTAAGAACAAATTCTTATTTACATTGACAGCCCACCCCGTCCAAACACTAAGAACTTTGGGCCAATTGTGCGCGGCCCTATGGGACAGCAGGTTGTGATACAGCCTGGAATCCAACCAGGGTCTGTCGTGATGCCTCTAGCACTGAGATGCAGTGCCTTAGAATACGCCCGGGGCTCCCGAGTGGCGCAGTGGTCTAACATGTTGTTCTTCACATAAATAATATCAAGCCACCCCCCAAAGACCTAGCTAAGTGGGTGGGTCTATTGTCTAGACCTGTTCAGATGTTCATGAACTACAATAGAATGCCATATCACCCCCAGACACACCTGGCTAAATTTATGAGTCATGTAATCTGGCTAAGTGTAGTCTTTTGTTCAAATATGTAGCAACCTAGCAGGCTAAACAAATTAATGACCCTTAATCCCAGTTTGTCATACACTTACCTAGCCAGCCAACATGTATGATATCATGCAGTATTAACCTGCAGTTAAAACTAACCAACCAGCTAGCTAACAGTAGGTTAACTAGCAACACAGATGACAAACTTAGATATGATTTATAACGTTAGTTGGAGTAAGCTACCAACAGTACGGTTTAACTAGTAATGTGAAAGGATATCTGACAAAATCAGATTCTATTTATAACGTTAGCTGGCGTCAGCCAGCAAGCAACAAACATTATCTAGCCAGTCAGCTAACGTTAGCAATGCAAACAACTTTATAAAAAATAAGATCCAAATAATATCTGTACATGAAGCTAACGTTAGACTCTAACCCGTATACATGGATGGATTCTTCATGGCAGACTGGAACTACTTTGAGTAAAAGGTCCTCTCTCATTTGCGTTTTGTCTGCTCAGCTTTCTTGGGATGTTGTGTCATGGTCACTCCAGTTCAAACTGACTGTGTTCAATACCTCAATCACCGCATCTTTGTTTGTCTCTGTCATGGATGCCTTGTTTGCCCTTTCCTTGTAGATGTAATCCAGTGAGTTGATTTATACAGAAGTGCTTTCTGAGTTCACTTTTCGACTATGCAAACTTTTCAACGTCTGGTTCAATGACAATGTTGTTACCCAAGTCAAGGATTTCTTAATCATCTGATTCATTTTCAGTCCCAGAGAGTCAGCCGCCATCCAGAAAGTAGTCCATCACAACATTCTTCCACTGAGCTGTGTCAATAGCACCAGTTAAATTCTGGGCAGAAATGTTGAGCTGCAAGTTTACAGTTGTACATTGCTATTATATTTTCCAAAAATCTGAGGTAGACGACTGATCAGGGAAGCCCTCGTTATGTTATAGACTGTGGCATGGCAAACCAATCAGGACTCATCTAAATACACCTCTGCTGTCTTCAACCAGGATCTCAGCGATCACTGCCTCATTGCCTGCATCTGTAATGGGTCCGCAGTCAAACGACCACCCCTCATCACTATCAAACGCTCCCTAATTACTTCAGAGGCAGGCCTTTCTAATTAAAGGACATTGACCTCATTCAGTCAGTAGATGCCCGTTTCTTCTTTTAAAGTGCCTTCCTCAGCATCTTAAATAAGCATGCCCCATTCAAAAGATTTAGAACTAAGAACAGATATAGCCCTTGGTTCACTCCAGACCTGACTGCCCTTGACCAGCACAAAAACATCCTGTGGCGTACAGCATTAGCATCGAATAGCCCCGGCGATATGCAACTTTTCAGGAAAGTTAGGAACCAATATACACAAGCAGTTTGAAAAAGCTAGCCTTTGCTTTCCTAACAGAATTCTGCATCCTGTAGCACAAACTCCAAAAAAGTTCTGGGACACTAAAGTCCAATGAGAATAAGAGCATCTCCTTCCAGCTGCCCACTGCACTGAGGCTAACTAGCAACAAACAGATTTGACAAACTTCGATATGATTTATAACGTTAGTTGGAGTAAGCTACCAATCAAATCCAACTCACCACTTCAAATCTACAATAATCGATCATTTCAAGAAGCATTTTACAATGGCTAGCCATGCTTTGCACCTGGCTACCCCTACCCCGGCCAACAGCTCTGTACCCCCCACAGCAACTTGCCCAAGCCTCCCCCCCACTTTTCCTTCACCCAAATCCAGAGGGTGATGTTCTAACAGAGCTGCAAAATCTGGACCCCTACAAATCAGCTGCGCTAGACAATCTGGACCCTCTCTAAAATTAGCTGCCGCAATTGTTGCAACCCCCTATT
>NC_034203.2:5988723-6153723 GCF_002021735.2 Oncorhynchus kisutch
AATTGTGGTCCAACCCCAAACCATTACATACTGGCGTTTACCTCAGCTCATTGGCTATCTACCCAGCTAGATTTCAAGAAGATCAATAGTCATTGGGCAGAAATATAGTCAATCTATGAAGCTTCGCTAAAATTATTGGTGCGTCAGGTAGTCATTTATCGTTGTCTTCAAATCAGCTCACTTCGGTCAATTCTCCACGCAAAAAAAGACTGTTGCAAACATCCAGTGGAATGCACTGAAACCCACCATGACTATGTAAACGATTGTTTACAGGGGCGAATCACGCCGAATGCTCCGTAAAAAATTGATAGATGGAATTCACTGCACAAATAGTTTACAAAATGTTTAGATTTAGGCTATAAAAATGGATTTTATCAAAGTTTGTCATTTGATCAATAGGATACTCAGGAAGAGAAATAAGAGCAAGATATCAGAATATAAGTCATAGTTTTACCTTCAGATGTAAACGTGTAAAAACTGTCATGGCGGAAAATGGTTTGTTCTTGATTGCTCTTCTCAAACAAAAGCATGGGATTTGTTCTCTGTAATAGCTATTTTAAATTGGAAAACGTAGTTTGATTACCAAGATTCTAATCTTTTGAAGGGTGTAAGACACTTGCATTTTCAAGAATGTTACTAAGTTGTATTTTTAGTTGTCACTGAAATTTCCCCTGATGTTGGTCCCTGTACGGGTACAGCAGCCGTAACAGGTTGGAAGAAGTTTGGAACTACAAAGACTCTTCAAACTGAGCAATCGGGGGAGAAGGGCGTTGGTCAGGGAGGTGACCAAGAACCCAATGATCACTCGAACAGAGCTCTAGAGTTCCTCAGTGGAGATGGGAGGGCCTTCCATTTCTGCAGAACTCATCCAATCATGCATTTATTGTAGAGTGGCCAGACAGAAGCCACTCAGTAAATGGCACGACAGCCCGCTTGGAGTTTGCCAAAAGGCACTTAGACTCTCAGGCCATGAGAATTCTCTGGCCTGATGAAACCAAGATGGAACTTTTTGGCCTGAATGCCAAGTGTCACGTCTGGAGGAAACCTGGCACAATCCCTACGGTGAAGCATGGTGGTGGCACCATCATGTTTTTCAGCAGCATGGACTGGGAGGCTAGCCAGGATCGAGGCAAAGATGAATGGATTCAAGTGCAGAGATCCTTGATGAAAACCTGCTCCAGAGCGCTCAGGACCTCAGACTAGGGCAAAGGTTCACCTTCCAACAGGACAACAAACCCAAGCACACTGCCAAGACAACAAAGTGGCTTTGGGAACATTCTCTACATTTTCTTGAGTGGCCCAGCCAGAGCCCAGACTTGAACCCGATCGTAAATCTCTGGAGAGACCTGAAAATGGGTGTGCAGCAACGCTCCCCATCCAACCTAACAGAGCTTGAGAGGATCTGCAGAGAAGAATAGGATAAACTCCCCAAATACAGGTGTGCCAAGCTTGTAGTGTCACTCAAAAATAATTGATGCTGTATTCGCTAAAAAAGGTGCTTCAAAGTAGAGTAAAGGGTCTAGTGCAATAAATCGGTAAGATGCTCTGACAGCTGATGCATAAAGTTAGAGAGAGAAGTAAGGGAAGTAAGCTCCAGCTTGAGATTTTTGCAATTTGTTCCAGTCATTGGCAGCAGAGAACTGGAAGGAAAGGCAGCCAAAGCAGGAGTTGGCTTTGGATGACCAGTGAGGTTTCTCTGCTGGAGCGCGTGCTATGGGTGGGTGTTGCTATAGTGACCAGTGAGCTTAGATAAGGCAGCGCTTTACCTAGAAAAGACTTAGATGACCTGGAGCCACTGGGTTTGGTGACGAATATGAAGCGAGGGCCAGCCAACGAGAGCATACAGGTCGCATTGGTGGATAGTATATGGGGCTTGTGTGACAAAACGGATGGCACTGTGATAGCTAATTGGATGCAGTCTGAGCAGAGGCTATTTTGGAGGCTATTTTGTAAATGACATAGCCAAAGTCTAGGATAGTCAGTTTTACGAGGTAATATTTAGCAACGTAAGTGAAGGAGGCTTTGTTGTGAAATAGGAAGCCGATTCTAGATTTAATTTTGGATTGGAGATGCTTCATGTGAGTCTGGAAGAATTTACAGTCTAACCAGACACCTAGGTATTTGTAGTTGTCCACAAATTCTAAGACCGAACCATCCAGAGTAGTGATGCTAGACGGGCGTGGGCAGCGGTTGAAGAGCATGCATTTAGTTTGACTTGCATTTAAGATCACCTGGAAGCCACGGGAGGAGTGTTATATGGCATTGAAGCTCATCTGGAGGTTTGTTAAGTGTCCAAAGAAGGGCCAGACGTATACAGAATGGTGTCGTCTGCGTGGAGGTGGGTCAGAGCATCACCAGCAGCAAGAGACGTCATTGATTTATACAGAGAAAAGAGTCCGCCCGAGATTTGAACCCTGTGGCAGACCCATAGAGACTGCAGGAGGTCCAGACAGCATGCCCTCTGATTTGACACACTGATCTCTATCAGAGAAGTAGTTGGAAAACCAGGTCAGAAGTCATTTGAGAAACCAAGGCTGTTGAGTCTGCCGATAAGAATGCAGTGATTGAAAGTTGAAAGCCTTGGCCAGGTCGATGAAGACGGCTCCACAGTACAGTCTTTTATCGATGGCGGTTATATTATTTAGGACCTTGAGCGTGGCTGAGGTGCACCCTAGACCAGCTCGGAAACCAGATTGCATAGCGGAGAAGGTACGGTGGGATTCGAAATGGTCGGTGATCCACTAACTTTGCTTTCGAAGGCTTTAGAAAGGCAGGGTAGGATAGATATAGGTCTGTAACCGTTTTGGTCTAGGGTTATTCCCCTTTGAATATGGTGTCTTGTCTTTGGCATCATTAAAGGGAAGACTTATTTTATCAAATAATTTTCTGTAATTATTATTACGTGATTAAACTAATCATGTAAACGTAATTAACTAGGATGTCGGGGCACCAAGATAAATCTTCAGATTAAAATTAAATTTTCCTAATATACCTTTTCAGATATTTTAATATCTGATCAATAAGTCTAATTAATTTATTATTCTTTACCTCAAGTTAGTCTCATTCCAAACGTCGTAAATTGTTATCTACACGAACCCAGTCTTCACTATTTATTTTTTTAAACTTTTATTTAACTAGGCAAGTCAGTTAAGAACAAATTCTTACTTTCAATGACGGCCTAGGAACAGTGGATGAACTGCCTGTTCAGGGGCAGAACGACAGATTTGTACCTTGTCAGCTCGGGGATTTGAACTTGCAACCTTTCAGTTACTAGTCCAACACTAGGCTACCCTGCCGCCCCAACTATGAATCATCCATACATCAATTGTCTTAATCGTTTATTTACTAACTAAATAATCACAGAAATGCATAAACAAACAAACAGCAGGTTTGGAAATGATAGGGGATTTGCCCTAGTGGCTTAAATCGATATGACAGCTTGGTAGAAAAAGGGCGAGAACACAAAAGTTGATTGATAAAAATACTAATCCTTTGCACATGAACGCTCACTCATTCAGGAAAAATTGCCATGAATATACACTGCTCAAAAAAATAAAGGGAACACTAAAATAACACATCCTAGATCTGAATGAATGAAACATTCTTAAATACTTTATTCTTTACAAAGTTGAATGTGCTGACAAAATTACAATAATGATCAATGGAAATCAAATTAAATCAACCCATGGAGGTCTGGATTTGGAGTCACACAAAATTAAAGTGGAAAACCACACTACAGGCTGATTTAACTTTGATGTAATGTCCTTAAAACAAGTCAAAATTAGGCTCAGTAGTGTGTGTGGCCTCCACGTGCCTGTATGACCTCCCTACAACGCCTGGGCATGCTCCTGATGAGGTGGCGGATGGTCTCCTGAGGTATCTCCTCCCAGACCTGGACTAAAGCATCCGCCAACTCCTGGACAGTCTGTGGTGCAAGCTGTGGTTGGTGGATGGAGCGAGATATTATGTCCCAGATGTGCTCAATTGGATTCAGGTCTGGGGAACGGGCGGGCCAGTCCATAGCATCAATGCCTTCCTCTTGCAGGAACTGCTGACATACACCAGCCACATGAGGTCTAGCATTGTCTTGCATTAGGAGGTACCCAGGGACAACCGCACCAGCATATGGTGTAACAAGGGGTCTGAGGATCTCATCTCGGTACCTAATGGCAGTCAGGCTACCTCTGGCGAGGACATGGAGGGCTGTGCGGTCCCCCAAAGAAATGCCACCCCACACCATGACTGACCCGCCGCCAAACCGGTCATGCTGGAGGATGTTGTAGGCAGCAGAACACGTGCTCTGTGTGAACCTGCTTTCATCTGTGAAGAGCACCAGCGCCAGTGGCGAATGTGCCAATCTTGGTTCTCTCTGGCAAATGCCAAACGTCCTGCACGGTGTTGGGCTGTAAGCACAACTCCCACCTGTGGACGTCGGGCCCTCATACCACCCTCATGGAGTCTGTTTCTAACCGTTTGAGCAGACATGCACATTTGTGGCCTGCTGGAGGTCATTGTGCAGGGCTCTGGCAGTGCTCCTCCTGCTCCTCCTTGCACAAAGGCGGAAGTAGCGGTCCTGCTGCTGGGTTGTTGCCCTCCTACGGCCTCCTCCACGTCGCCTGATCTACTGGCCTGTCTCCTGGTACCTGAGCCACTTGTGTGGGTTGTAGACTCCGTTTCATGCTACCACTAGAGTGAAAGCACCGCTAGCATTCAAGTGACCAAAACATCAGCCTGGAAGCATAGGAACTGAGTAGTGGGCTGTGGTCCCCACCTGCAGAACCACTCCTTTATTGGGGGTGTCTTGCTAATTGCCTATAACTTCCACCTGTTGTCTAATTCCATTTGCACAACAGCATGTGGACTTTGTCAATCAGTGTTCGCTTCCTAAGTGGACAGTTTGATTTCACAGAAGTGTGATTGACTTGGAGTTACATTGTGTTGTTTAAGGGTTCCCTTTATTTTTTTGAGCAGTGTATACATTTATGCTCAGTGTGTCGGTGTGATCTCTGTTGGAAAGTTCAGTTGAACGTTGCATCCCTGGAGTCTTTCGTGGTTAGAAGGGATACTTCAGAGTCCCATTCATGTTCTTATAGAATAGATGTTTCAGTGGTTGTCGGTCTTCACATTCCCGGTAGACAAATTCTAGCTGCAGACTAGTAATTAGTATCGAAGATTAGCTCTTATTCTGTCGGTATCGATAGTTTGAGTTTGACCATATCCACCAGTGTAGCCAATACTCCACGTGGTTTGGTTAGGAATTCAACAACTGTTACAACCTTAGTTCGCTCAGCTGACAGAGGAATGCATGGTCTGAGCTCAAACCATATCCCTCTCGGTAATCGAGGTACGCATGGTCTGAAGATGATTTCTCCAGGTGGGGGTTTTATTCAGGAATGTGGGAAAGGGCTGCCCCATGATGCCAGATCAATCTCAAATCAATGTTCTTTTTCATTAAACAGTTTAAAATCACATTACATAATTTCAGTTTCATCTCTACTCGTTCATTTTATACAATAATTAGATGCAAATCTCATAACGGAGCCTCGTATTAACAGAGTTATGGTAATGTGGCTGTATTGTCTCATGAGTTCAAACATTAAGTAAAAAACAGAAAATAGAAGTTGCAAACGATTAAAGCAGCAGTAAAATAACAACCGAGGCTATATATAGGGGGTACCAGTACAGAGTACAGAGACAGATCTGTCAGGTTCAATCCATTTGTAGATTATTCTCAGGAGAAAAGCATGTGAAGATTAATATTACCTAACATGCCACACAGACAAGATGAGAAAGGAACAGCTTTTTTAAAACTCAGAAACCAGTCTGTCAGGCAGGTGATCAAATCAGATTTGTGCCTCTGCAATAATATATTTGCTCTACTCTACTGACCAATCAATGACGCAAAATGCCATAACAGCAGACAGTGCACCGTTTTCAGGGTGCTATTCCGGTAGTATTTGGCCATTTGAAGTGGGGAAAAGCATTCAGTTGTCAGGCTGACCAGAGGGACTTGTTCTCAACTTGCCTACCTGGTTAAATAAAGGTAAAATAAATAAAATTAAAATAAAAGGGCTAAATGTGCTATGATAGTGAAATGCCTTTTCATGTAAAAGCCAACTCATGAGAGAAAATTAAACAATCACTAATGTGTGTCCACAGCGTGCAATGGACTGTCAAAGCAGCAGGATGCCTGAAGCAGCAGTAGCGCCAAACAAACATTACATTCTAAAGTTTGTTTTATTATTAGATTATGCATTTCAAATGTCATGGTGTGCTGTGTAACAATGTAACATGGACTAATCTTTTTTAAAAGGTTTTTCCATTGTTAAAATCAAAACAAACAAAAAAATATTAACATCATAAGTGTCTGAATACTAACATCCGTTTGGATATCTGGACATTCGAGTAACCGTGCCCATCCCGCTCAAAGCAGTTCAGGAGTGAACGAGCAGCAGTCACTGAGTTACCTATTAAAAATGCAGAGCGCTCTCTCCCAATATCTTCATGTATGGTGGACCATGAGGCGCATACGTCAGAGAGCAGCTGTCAAAACAGCCTTGGTGTATATTACACAATGTTTCAGACTAAAACTCTAGTGATAGATGACATAGCTATAAGATGTCACTCAGAAGGTACCTCCTGGTGGATAAGGCACAGTATGTTCTGAAAGAGGGCAGGGCAGGTCAGGGGGAGAAGAGACAGAATGGCAGAGAAGTACTGTGCCTTGAAATGCAGCAAACTGATAAATATTTCATGTTTGTAGGATTCTGTGACTAGTGTGCCTCCATTTTCAAAGCAGGGTTGTTGAAATTCATTTGAATAAGGCTTCTCAAAGCAAAGCATGATGGTGCAAAAACTTTTTGAAACACTAACCCAAAACAAATATTTCTGAAACCAAAACACCACTAAAAACCACTAAAAATCACAACATTCACGTCAATGCTGGGAAATCTGGTCCAAAAGCAGTGTCAACTAACTTTTGGATCTACAGTACCTTCTGAAAGTATTCATAATCCTCGACTTAATCCACAATTTTGTTGCATTACAGCTAGATTTTTTTTCCACACAATAACCCATAATGACAGTGATTAAAATTTGCCAATTTATAGTAAATTAAAGACAGAAATCTCACCCGAGTCAATACGTTAGAATCAAATTGTGCAGTTATTACAGCTGTGCGCCTGTCTAAGTCTAAGAGCTTTATACACCTGTATAAGCCGTGAGAAAAAAGCAGAAATTGAATTACCCTTTGAGCATAGTGAAGTTATTAATTACACATTTGATGTTGTATCAATACACCCAGTCAATACAAAGATACAGGCGTCCTTCATAACTCCGTTGCCGGCGAGGAAGGAAAGCGCGCAGAGATTTCACCTTGAGGCCAATGGTGACTTTAAAAACAGAGTTTAATGGCTGTGATGGGAGAAAACTGGATGGATCAACATTGTACACTGAACAAAAATTTAAAAGGCAACATGCTACAATTTAAGATTTTAACTGAGTTACAGTTCATAAGGAAATCAGTCAATTGTAATAAATTCATTAGACCCTGATCTATGAATGTCACACCTTAGAATACAAATATCTATGTTGGTCACATACAGTGCAATGGGAAAGTGTTCAAACTAGTGATGTCGATATGACATTTTTGGCCGATACCAATATCCGATATTTACCTTTACAAAAAAAACATCCCGATAATTAATTTGTGGCCTTTTAATGCATTTTAGTACAGTTAAATAGCTAACACACACACGCAGAGGTCTAAGGCACTGCATCTCAGCGCAAGAGGCGTTACTACAGTCCATGGTTCGAATCCAGACTATCACATCCAACCGTGATTGGGAGTCCCATAGGGCGGAACACAATTGGCCCAGTGTCGCCAGGGTTAGGCCATCATTGTAAATAAGAATATATTCTTAACCGACTTGCCTAGTGAAATAAAGGTTACACACACACCACACTAACCAAACAGTTATGTTGTTGGCATTTACGTATATCCCTATTACCAGTAAAAACCCATTTCTTTCAATAACTTGCTGTGCTGTTTCATTGTTCAGTCATTTCATTCTCAACCAGTATTTCTATGGAATGCCGTTTGGTTCTTTACATGTCAAAAAAGATACGTGTCAAATAACACTATTTGACATGTCAAATAAGCTTGTTGACTAATCAGGACCTGAATATGACTGTACGTCACAATCATTGAATGCGTTTATACAATTTTACAGTTACACTATCACTTGTATTTCATATGTTACAACGATTCATTGATACGCATGCTATGATGCTGGTAAAGTTGTCTTGCTCACCTACAGTGCTGGTACAAAAAAAAATGGATGCAAACAATGTTCTTCCCCAAAAACAAAGCAAAATGACAATCTGTTTCAGTAGCTATAGTTAGCTAGCTAACTATATAGCTAGGTGTCATCTAAAATAACCCTAATTTATAAGACAGTTCTTATTTGTGGTGGTTGGACCCATCTGTGACGCTAGCCACAATAAGGATTTGCCGCAATAGTGGACTTTGTGGATAGCCTTCAAAATAAAGTACGTCATTGACAGTGATGCAAATGAACACATGTTCTAGTCTAAATATCTTACATGTGTGATTAAATGAAAGTTAGATTTTTATATAATTTTTTCTTTTGGCCGCGCTGCATTTTCCCTGTTTTTTGCCCAAGTGGACGCAACCGTCCCCTAGACCATAAGTAGTTAACAAGAAATGTGTGGAGTGGTTGAGAAACGAGTTTTAATGACTCCAACCTAAGTGTATGTAAACTTTCGACTTCAACTGTATCTTCATCGCAAAGAGTTTATGAAAACTTAAGACACTAAAGAGGCCTTTCTATGGACTCTGAAAAACGCCAAAACAAAGATGCCCAGGGTCCCTGCTCATCTGCGTGAACGTGCTGCAAGGAGGCACTGCAGATGTTGCCAGGGTAATAAATTGCAATGACCGTACTTGTGAGACGCCTAAGACAGCGCTACAGGGAGACACCTGCACAGGATCGGTACATCCGAACATCACACCTGTAGGACAGGTACAGGATGACAATAACTGCCCGAGTTACACCAAGAATGCACAATCCCTCCATCAGTGCTAAAACTGTCCGCAATAGGCTGAAAGAGGCTGGACCGAGGGCTTGTATACCTGTTGTAAGGCAGGTCCTCACCAGACATCACCAGCAACAACGTCGCCTACGGACACAAACCCACAGTCGCTGGACCACACAGGACTGGCAAAAAAGTGCTCTTCACTGACGAGTCGCGGTTGTGTCTCACTGGGGTGATGGTCGGGTTCGCGTTGGTGGTCAAAAGAATGAACGAGGCCTGTACTCTGGAGCAGGATCGATTTGGAGGTGGATGGTCAGTCATGGTCTGGGGGTGGTGTGTCACAGCATCATCGGAATGAGCTTGTTGTCATTAGCAATCTCAACGCTGTGTGTTATAGGGAAGACACCCTCCTCCCTCATGTGGTACCCTTCCTGCAAGCTCATCCTGACATGACCCTCCAGCATGACAATGCCACCAGCCATACTGCTCGTTCTGTGTGTGATATCCTGCAAGATATGATGTCAGTGTTCTGCCATGGCCAGCGAAGAGCCCGGATCGCAATCCCATAGAGCACGTCTGGGATCTGTTGGATCGGAGGGTGAGGGCTTGGGCCATTCCCCCCAGAAATGTCTGGGAACTTGCAGGTGCCTTGGTGGAATAGTGGGGTAACATCTCACAGCAAGAACTGGCAAATCTGGTGCAGTTCATGAGAAGGAGATGCACTGCAGTATTTAATGCAGCTGGTGGCCACACCAGATACTGATTTACTTTAGATTTTTACACCCCCGTTCAGGGACACATTATTCAATTCATGCTAGTCACGTCTGTGGAACTTCAGTTTGTCTCAGTTGTTGAATCTTATGTTCATACAAATATTTACACGTTAAGTTTGCTGAAAATAAACAGTTGACAGTGGGAGGACGTTTATCTTTTGAGTTTAAATCACACAAAAAATTAAAGGCACACGTAGCCTACATATCTATACATACAAACTATCTAGTGGAGAGGCGTTGCGCCATGAGGTGTTGCTTTATCGGTTTGGAACCAGGTTTGCTGTACATTTGAGCAATATATGACAGAACGGAGTTCATGCAATAATGGCTCTATACAATACTGTACACTGTGTATTTGGGGATTTTGAGAAGACTCCTGGTGGCATGTCTGGTGGGGTAAGCGTGTGTCAAAGCTGTGTGTAAGTTGACTAGGCAAACAATTTGGAATATAACACATTGTTTCTTATAAAAATAAGTGATTCAGTAAGTCCACCCTCAACTCTAACCCAAGAGAGTCTGGCATAGTATTTATATTAAGGCCTCCGATTACAATGAAGAGCAAGGCGTGCCGCTCTGTTCTGGGACAGCTTCAGCTTAACTAGGTCTTTCCTTCCAGCACCCGACTGGACAATAATCAAGACAAGACTATAGTCTGCAGGACTTGCTTTTGGAGTGCGGTGTCAAAAAAGAAGAGCATCTCCATATTACAGACAGACCTCTCCCCATCTTTACAACCGTTGAATCTATAAATGTTGACCATGACAGTTCACAATCTAAGGTAACGCCAAGTAATTTAGTCTCAACTTGTTCAACAGCCACACCATTCATTACCAGATTCAGCTGAGATCTAGAACTTAGGGAATGTTTTGTACCAAAAACAATGCTCTTAGTTTTAGAGATGTTCAGAACCAGTTAATTACTGGCCATCCATTCCAAAACAGAATGCAACTCATTGTTAAGGGTTTCAGTGACTTCATAATCTGTGGTTGCTGATGAGTATATGGTTGAATCAGCATACATGGACACACATGCTGTTTAATGCCAGTGGCAAGTCAATGGTAAAAATAAAAAACAAGAGTAGAGAGAGGGCCGAGAGCTGCCCTGCGGAACAGCACACTTTACATGTTTTACATTAGAGAAGCTTCCATTAAAGAAGACCCTCAGTTCTATTAGATGGATACCTCTGAATCCACATCCGCTTGAAAAGCCATAACATCAGTTCTGAACAGGTTATGGTCAATAATATCAAATGCTGCACTAAAATCTAATAGCACAGCTCAATCTTCTTATCAATTTCCTATTAACAGTCAGTCATTTGTGTCAGTGCAGTACATGTCGAGTGCCCTTCTCTATAAGCACGCTGAAAGTCTTGATTTGTTTACAGAGAAATAGCATTTGTATTTGGTCATTGTTTTTTCTAACAGTTTGGTAAGAGCTGGCAGCAAGCTGATAGGTATGTTGTTAGAAACAGTAAAGGCCCCTTTACCACTCTTGGGTAGCGAAATGACTGGCTTCTCAAGCCTGAGGACAAAAGACTTTCCTCTAAAGATATGAGATTGGAATGGCTCTAGAGTCAGCTACCGTCCTCAGCAGCTTTCCATGTAAATTGTCAATGCCAAGAGGTTTATCATTATTGATCGATTTAAAAAAAATCCACCTCTCCCATACTAACTTTCAATGCATTTCTTACATTATGATTTATGCTTGAGTACGATAGCTCAGTTTGTTGGCATGTCCTGCCTCAGTTCGCCCACTTTGCCAATTTATTTATTTTATTTTATTTTACCTTTATTTAACCAGGTAGGCAAGTTGAGAACAAGTTCTCATTTACAATTGCGACCTGGCCAAGATAAAGCAAAGCAGTTCGACAGATAAAACGACACAGAGTTACACATGGAATAAAAACAAACATACAGTCAATAATGCAGTATAAACAAGTCTATATACAATGTGAGCAAATTAGGTGAGAAGGGAGGTAAAGGCAAAAAAGGCCATGATGGCAAAGTAAATACAATATAGCAAGTAAAATACTGGAATGGTAGTTTTGCAATGGAATTCATTTGCCAATGAAGTAATCATAAATAATTGCCAACGTCGAATGGTTGTGATGAATAAGCATCGGATTCAATGAAGAGGGAGTTGAATGTCTTTCTGCCCATAATTTCATTTAAAGTACTCCAACATTATTTTCCATCATTCTTTATATCATTGATCTTGGCTTCATAATAGTTATTTTTGTGTTTAGTCACAATTTCTCAATTGGCAGTCAGTAAGCCAGTCAGATCTGCAGCCAACCTTATTAGCCACTCCTTTTGACCCATCTCTTTCAACCATATAGTTTTTCCACTCATCAGTCCATGGAGACTTCACAGTTCTAACAGTCTGTTTCTTAATTAACAGGTGCATGTTTATCAATAATTGGAAAAAGCCATTTTAAAAAATGAATCAAGTGCAGCATCTGGATGCTCCTTATAAATCACATCAGACCAACAAATATTTGTATCATCCACATAACACGGAACCCAAACCGGCTGCGCATGTGCGCCATCTTGCGCTATCGTGCATACATTTATTTTGTCCCCCTACACCAATCGTGATCACGACACGCAGGTTAAAATATCAAAACAAACTGAAACAATGACATTAATTTGGGGACAGGTCGAAAAGCATTAAACATGTATGGAATTTAGCTAGCTAGCTTGAATTTGCTAGCTAATTTGTCCTATTTAGCTAGCTTGCTGTTGCTAGCTAATTTGTCCTGGGATATAAACATCGAGTTATTTTACCTGAAATGCACAAGGTATTCTACTCCGACAATTAATCCACACATAAAACGGCCAATTTTTTCATCTTAGAAATTATATGGTGATTGGCAACTACATTTACCACGACAACCGGCAAAACATTGTCTTTCAATCACCCACGTGGGTATAACCAATGAGGATGGCACGTGGGTACCTGCTTCTATAAACAAATTAGGAGATGGGAGAGGCAAGACATTCAGCATGATCTGCATCAGAAATAGAAAGGAGTTCTATTTTAGCCCTTGGCATCGCTGACAATTGTTGGCGCGTGCGAGCTGTGTGGGTGCAATAATTCAATAACATGATTTCTAAATGTATTTTGCATTGCTCGCGCATGCGACGTGTCCGGTCTGGTCAGCATGTAAGAGCCACAGCAAAATATTTTCTATGATCTCATACAGCTTTTGGAACTTTGACTTTCACCACAAAGGGAATGATACAGATATCCATAATTAAGCATCTCTGTGTAGTACAGATTAGGGACCCTTCTGGTTACCGTAATTCCAGAACCGGATGTAAACACACTTCACCTACTGTAGATCAATAACCAAAACAAACAAAAAAATCTAACTTCTTGGATATAGGGGGCGCCATTTAAATTTTTGGATGAAAAACATTCCAGTTTTAAACAAGATATTTTGTCACGAAAAGATGCTCGACTATGCATATAATTGACAGCTTTGGAAAGAAAACACTGACGTTTCCAAAACTGCAAAGATAGTCTGTGAGTGCCACAGAACTGATGTTACAGAAAAAAACAGATAAAAATTCAATTAGGAAGTACCGCATTTTTTGAAACCGCCTCATGGCAATGACTCCTTATATGGCTGTGAAGGAGCTAGGAGTCAGCTTACGTTTCACGTTTTCCCCAAGGTGTCTGTAGCATTGTGACGTATTTGTAGGCATTTCATTTGGAAGATTGACCATAAGACACTACATCTACCAGGTGGTCGCTTGGTGTCCGTCGCAATTATTGCTTAATCTCCAGCTGCAGTATTTTTCCGTTTGCTTCTGATGAGAAGCCAATTGCCACCACTGATAGATTATCAAATAGATATTTGAAAAACACCTTGAGGATTGATTCTAAACAACGTTTGCCATGTTCCTGTCGATATTATGGAGCTAATATGGAAAAAAGTTTGGCGTTGTAAGTGACTGCATTTTCCGGTCTTTTTCTTAGTCAAACGTGATGAACAAAACGGAGCTATTTCATCTACACAAATAATATTTTGGGATAAACTGAACATTTGCTATCTAACTGAGAGTCTCCTCATTGAAAACACCCGAAGTTCTTCAAAGGTAAATGATTTTATTTGAATGCTTTTCTTGTTTTTGTGAAAATGTTGCCTGCTGAATGCTAGGCTTAATGCTATGCTAGCTATCAATACTCTTACACAAATGCTTGTGTAGCTTTGGTTGAAAAGCATATTTAGAAAATCTGAGATGACAGTGTTGTTAACAAAAGGCTAAGCTTGTGTTTCAATATATTGATTTCATTTCATTTGCGATTTTCATGAATAGGAAACGTTGCGTTATGGTAATGAGCTTGAGGCTATGATTACGCTCCCGGATAGGGGATTGCTCGACGCTAGAGGTAAGGTGTCATGTTCAGCAGACATTATGAAACTTAATTCGGAGCATATATTTAAGAGTTTTAGAAACACATGGTCACACAAAAAAAGTGTTTTTACTGTAATTGTTTGCATCTGCACAGCTCTTCCATTAAAATGTGCCATTGTGAAATAAATGTTTTGTTTGGCATGCATTTTAAAGTAAATAATTCTGAGTTAAAGTGTAATTCTGTTAGATGAAGGGCAATTCCTCTATTTCACATGTGAAGCACCTCCCTGACATGAGATGGGGGGCAAGGGCCCTTTACAAAATACAAACAAAAACAATTCCACATTTCTTATCCCCAAGTGACCCATGATGCTACATACTCTATATACCATCGCTGACCATGAATCGTCCCCTCTTACCTCTATGCTGGTGCTAAGGCTTGGCAGAGTGTTTGAGGTCACCGTTGTGCTTTTGAGGCTAGAGAAATCCCACAGGTTGACCGGCAGCATGGGCTCCGCCGTCTTCGGGGACTCCACACATTTCTGATTATCCAATAAGGTCACTTCGTAAAATTCCTGGATATCTGAAGCAAGACAGGAGAGACAGTTTAGTTACATTTATTTAGTTTGCTTATTTGGACAGAAAAAAAGACTATTCAAAACAAAGTTGTTTTTAAAACATATTAGAAGAAAAGGACAAGTGTGTGATGTGTTTATGCTGGCATTCATTACTCTGTTAGTCTGTGTTGTACTATTACTTTCCTCTGGTGTTATTCTGCATCAACCTTTTGGCTCATTACACCTCACAACAGCCATGTCTTCAGTAATATGGCAACTCAATGAGAGAGAACAAGTGCTACCAAATACACTCAGCTAGAGAACTAATACATCTCAGTGTAATAACTTGACAGATGAATTTAATTATTGGGAAGCAGGATCCGAGTAGGCTGGGGTCAGCAGTCAGTTTAAAATTATGATCTCCAGGAACATCCGCCAGGAATCCTGCCATAGCTGTAGGCATATTCAGACTGACATTCTGAGGAAAGGAACTGACATGATTACCAGTCCTAAACTGGAGTTGATTACCAGTGTTGTTGTATGTTATAAATAGTTACGTAAACTGGAATGAACCACCCAAGATAGACAAGGTAGCTGCAGTGAGCTTGGAAGGGGAGGGGCTGTAAAGGACATGAACAGCTGTTACAACTTTCATTGGGTTACACTCAGGCATGGCAGAGGTCAGTTGCTTATTCTTGTCTGAGCAACAACTGAACTTAGCAAGAGACACAACCCTGTGTAAAATTCTCTGTGTGCCTTCCATGACAAACATTTCGGAAGCGTTATACAAATCTCGTGTAGCCGGCAGTCAAATTCCACATGACCGTTTAGTCACCGTAGTAATTAGGCTTCTCCAAGCTCTGATGCTGGTCATTACTAGCTTACCAAACTCAATAATAAAATAATTACATGCATAATTTCATTTGCAGTTACTTGATAATGGTGTTTCCGCTAATGGAACATTCATGCTTATAGCCTACTACCATGTGCGCTTATGTAAAATAGCCAAATAGTTTATCAACAATTTAAGCAAAACGTTCTGATCTGTTGCGTCAGCCACATATAAAAAATGTAATTCTAGTGATAGATTCCAAATGAATACAATCGCATCCCACAACTGCTCTAGACAGTTTGGAATATTTCTCGCACAGAATAGGTCGACTTTTGAACTATGGGGGATAGTAGATTGACATTGGCTAGTGATTTTGATGTTCCTTAGGCCTACTCATCTTGTTGGCTGATGAAAAATGTGGACAGTTCTTACAATATGCACCTCGGAAATTGGATAACAACGCGGAGTGGCGTCCCCGATGTGTCAGTCTTAACTTGTTGCCTGTGATAAAGACCCGATCATGTGACAGAGAGCCGTGTGAGTGAGAGACGCTTCAGATTGTGCAGCACACTCAGGGAGAAGGGCACAACATAGCACTCCGGGTCGCAAAAGTCAAGGATTTTTTTTAGGGTTCATTACGGGGATGCCACCGTGAAATTCGAGGCATTATCAAGTGCTTGTCAAATTGTGACAGACTATTGGCGTGTGTACGGCCTGCACACAAAAAAAAGCCTTTCAAGCAACTTTTTTCTAAACCTCATTAGTCTCATCATGCAGCCTTACAATGTATTAAAAATCTAAACATATAGCCCAACATTTGTAGAACTGAAGTTACATTAATTAATAACTAAATTAAGCAAATAGGAATACCTATCTTTGTTAACCGCTCAATAGCCGCATGTGCGCATTCCCTCAAATCGTTAGGAGAAAATAGTTATTTTATTCAGCTTTCTCAAATCGGGCTGCAAAAGAGATGGAGAATCTGGCTAAGAGATTGTATTAGGTCGTTGGTCACCAAACTGTCGAATGCAATCGAATGGTCAAACTAAGGAATTCCTAGTCAATCACCAAACATATCGGGGTAAAAAACGATAAAGCCGTGCATTCCTATCATCTGTCCTCGTGCTCCTAGACCTTAGTGCTGCTTTTGATACCATCAATCAACACATTCTTTTGGAGAGATTGGAAACCCAAATTGGTCTACAATGGACATGTTCTGGCCTGGTTTAGATCTTATCTGTCGGAAAGATATGTTTTAAATCGTTAGTATTCTGCTATCCACGGTTTGTGGTCATCAGATTTTCGAGCTAAAGGATAGCTATCGCCAGTTTTGTACGGCGCAGCGCGGCTCGGAACAGAACATACAGGACCAATTTTTCTCTCCATGTCCCTGGATTTCAACTGCTCTCTGGACATTCATACCCGGATCTCACAGCTAGCTAGCTGCTATCCGTGTGACTATCGGCTTTCGTCGATTCCGGAGCAAACATCAATTATTCCGGAGCTAGCCAGCTCCGTCAATCACTCCTGGGCTGCAGTCACCTATCCGGACCCGTTTTACTGCCTACGCGGAGCCCCACCGGACCTTCACAACTGGACTGCCGACGTTATCTACCCGAAGGAGTTATCCGGCTGGCTCCTCCGTCGCGACGTTACCGTTAGCTGTCTTATCGGCTGCTATCTGAATAGACAATCGGACAATTTATTTATTTTTATTATTATGTTTTCTTCTTGGGCCTCTATAACTATATCTATTGTTTTTATTTTTGTTGTTATAGTGTGATTTGGATTAATCCCCTCTACCACACGGAACCCCACTAATCTACTGACGGAATGCAAGAGGTGGCTAATAACAGACCCCCATCCTATGCTAGCTTGCTACCGATGGCCTGGCTAGCTGTCTAAATCGCCGTGACCCCCAACCAACCTCTCCACTCACCGGACCCTTCTGATCACTCCACTAAGCATGCCTCTCCTTAATGTCAATATGCCTTGTCCATTGCTGTTCTGGTTAGTGTTTATTGGCTTATTTCACTGTAGAGTCCTGCTCACTATACCTTATCCAACCTATTAGTTCCACCACCCACACATGCAATGACATCTCCATGTTTCAATGATGTTTCTAGAGACAATATCTCTCCCTTCATCACTCAATACCTAGGTTTACCTCCACTGTATTCACATCCTACCATACCTTTGTCTGTACATTATACCTTGATGCTATTTTATCGCCCCCAGAAACCTCCTTTTACTCTCTGTTCCAGACGTTCTAGACGACCAATTCTTATTGCTTTTAGCCGCACCCTTATTCTACTCCTCCTATGTTCCTCTGGCGATGTAGAGGTGAATCCAGGCCCTGCAGTGCCTAGCTCCACTCCTATTCCCCAGGCGCTCTCTTTTGACGACTTCTGTAACCGTAATAGCCTTGGTTTCATGCATGTTAACATTAGAAGCCTCCTCCCTAAGTTTGTTCTATTCACTGCTTTAGCACACTCTGCCAACCCGGATGTTCTAGCTGTGTCTGAATCCTGGCTTAGGAAGACCATCAAAAATTCAGAAATTTTAATTTCCAAACATTTTCAGACCAGATAGAACTGCCAAAGGGGGTGGTGTTGCAATCTACTGCAAAGATAGCCTGCAGAGTTCTGTCCTACTATCCAGGTCTGTACCCAAACAATTTGAACTTCTACTTTTAAAAATCCACCTCTAAAAACAAGTCTCTCACCGTTGCCGCCTGCTATAGACCACCCTCTGCCCCCAGCTGTGCTCTGGACACCATATGTGAACGGATTGCCCCGCATCTATCTTCAGAGCTCGTGCTGCTAGGCGATCTAAACTGGAACATGCTTAACACCCCAGCCATCCTACAATCTAAACTTGATGCCCTCAATCTCACACAAATTATCAATGAACCTACCAGGTACTTCCCCAAAGCCTTAAACACAGGCACCCTCATAGATATCATCCTAACCAACTTCCCCTCTAAATACACCTCTGCTGTCTTCAACCAACATCTCAGCGATCACTGCCTCATTGCCTGCATCCGTAATGGGTCAGCGGTCAAACGACCTCCACTCATCACTGTAAAACGCTCCCTGAAACACTTCAGCGAGCAGGCCTTTCTAATCGACCTGGCCGGGGTATCCTGGAAGGATATTGATCTCATCCAGTCAGTAGAGGATGCCAGGATATTTTTTTTAAATGCCTTCCTAACCATCTTAAATAAACATGCCCCATTCAAGAAATTTAGAAGCAGGAACAGATATAGCCCTTGGTTCTCCCCAGACCTGACTGCCCTTAACCAACACAAAAACATCCTCTGCATTAGCATCGAACAGCCCCCGTGATAAGCAGCTGTTCAGGGAAGCTAGAAACCATTATACACAGGCAGTTAGAAAAGCCAAGGCTAGCTTTATCAAGCAGAAATTTGCTCCCTGCAACACTAACTCAAAAAAGTTCTGGGACACTGTAAAGTCCATGGAGAATAAGAACACCTCCTCCCAGCTGCCCACTGTACTGAAGATAGGAAACACTGTCACCACTGATAAATCCACCATAATTGAGAATTTCAATAAGCATTTTTTTACAGCTGGCCATGCTTTCCACCTGGCTACTCCTACCCCGGTCAACAGCACTGCACCCCCAACAGCAACTCGCCCAAGCCTTCCCCATTTCTCCTTCTCCCAAATCCATTCAGCTGATGTTCTGAAAGAGCTGCAAAATCTGGACCCCTACAAATCAGCCGGGCTAGAGAATCTGGACCCTTTCTTTCTAAAATTATCGCCACCCCTATTACTAGCCTGTTCACCTCTCGTGTCGTCTGAGATTCCCAAAGATTGGAAAGCAGCTGCGGTCATCCCCCTCTTCAAAGGGGGGGGGACACTCTTGACCCAAAATGCTACAGACCTATATCTATACTACCATGCCTTTCTAAGGTCTTCGAAAGCCAAGTCAACAAACAGATTGCCGACCATTTCGAATCTCACCATACCTTCTCTGCTATGCAATCTGGTTCCAGAGCTGGTCATGGGTGCATCTCAGCCACGCTCAAGGTCCTAAACGATATCTTAACCGCCATCGATAAGAAACATTACTGTGCAGCCGTATTCATTGATCTGGCCAAGGCTTTCGACTCTGTCAATCACCACATCCTCATCGGCAGACTCGACAGCCTTGGTTTCTCAAATGATTGCCTCGCCTGGTTCACCAACTACTTCTCTGATAGATTTCAGTGTGTCAAATCGGAGGGTCTGCTGTCCGGACCTCTGGCAGTCTATGGGGGTGCCACAGGGTTCAATTATTGGACCGACTTTCTTCTCTGTATACATCAATGAGGTCGCTCTTGCTGCTGGTGAGTCTCTGATCCACCTCTACGCAGACGACACCATTCTGTATACTTCTAGCCCTTCTTTGGACACTGTTAACAACCCTCCAGGCAAGCTTCAATGCCATACAACTCTCCTTCCGTGGCCTCCAATTGCTCTTAAATACAAGTAAAACTAAATGCATGCTCTTCAACCGATCGCTACCTGCACCTTCCCACCTGTCCAACATCACTACTCTGGACGGCTCTGATTTAGAATACGTGGACAACTACAAATACTTAGGTGTCTGGTTAGACTGTAAACTCTCCTTCCAGACCCATATCAAACATCTCCAATCCAAAGTTAAATCTAGAATTGGCTTCCTATTTCGCAACAAAGCATCCTTCACTCATGCTGCCAAACATACCCTTGTAAAACTGACCATCCTACCAATCCTCGACTTTGGCGATGTCATTTACAAAATAGCCTCCAATACCCTACTCAACCAATTGGATGCAGTCTATCACAGTGCAATCCGTTTTGTCACCAAAGCCCCATATACTACCCACCATTGCGACCTGTACGCTCTCGTTGGCTGGCCCTCGCTTCATACTTGTCGCCAAACCCACTGGCTCCATGTCATCTACAAGACCCTGCTAGGTAAAGTCCCCCCTTATCTCAGCTCGCTGGTCACCATAGCATCTCCCACCTGTAGCACACGCTCCAGCAGGTATATCTCTCTAGTCACCCCCAAAAACAATTATTTCTTTGGCCGCCTCTTTCCAGTTCTCTGCTGCCAATGACAAAAACCTCTGAAACTGGTAACACTTACCTCCCTCACTAGCTTTAAGCACCAACTGTCAGAGCAGCTCACAGATTACTGCACCTGTACATAGCCCACCTATAATTTAGCCCAAACAACTACCTCTTTCCCAACTGTATTTAATTTATTTAGCTCCTTTGCACCCCATTATTTTTATTTCTACTTTGCACATTCTTCCATTGCAAAACTACCATTCCAGTGTTTTACTTGCTATATTGTATTTACTTTGCCACCATGGCCTTTTTTGCCTTTACCTCCCTTCTCACCTCATTTGCTCACATTGTATATAGACTTGTTTATACTGTATTATTGACTGTATGTTTTACTCCATGTGTAACTCTGTGTCGTTGTATCTGTCGAACTGCTTTGCTTTATCTTGGCCAGGTCGCAATTGTAAATGACAACTTGTTCTCAACTTGCCTACCTGGTTAAATAAAAGGTAAAATAAAAAAATTAAAATAAAACATGGGACAGTTTGATTACAGACAAGGAAATAACAAATGAGAATTTGGAGCTAATGTATTAATCTTTACCTACCAACTGTACATAACTGAACCAGAAGTAAAATAGTGATTAACTTTTTTACTTTTATGGGTTCACCTGTTGGGATTTAGAGGGTTGCTTCAGAAACACCTCTGCCGAAACAGATGGAAGCTACTGCATAGGCACTGACTGGATGAGGCTCCAGTGGGACATGGGGAAGAGGCAGTTGTTGACAGGCGTGATAAGGATAACGAGGCGAAAGGGGTAAAACTGAGTCAGACTGGAGGGGGAGTTAAATTGTACAGTGGGTAACGGGGGAAAAATTGGTTCCGTCATCGTTTGCCGCCCTGTGAGTAAGTGAGCCAAACAGAAACTGGGTGCCATGTTCAAGCATTGGGGGAACATACAAAGATCACCTTGACCAAAACTATGGGATTTTTAGTACCTATGTGTCTGTGTAATGTCCAACCGCTTGCTAGTACCAAACAAGTAGTGAATGTCTGGAAAGTGGTACTAACAGCTAAAACTGCTTAAAACGTCTTATGGCTGAAGGGGCAGTATTGAGTAGCTTGGATGGAAGGTGCCCAGAGTAAACTGCCTGCTCCTCAATCACAGTTGCTAATATATGCATATTAGTAGTATTGGATAGAAAACACTGAAGTTTCTAAAACTGTTTGAATGATGTCTGAGTATAACAGAACTCATGGCAGGCAAAAACCTGAGAAGAAATCCAAACAGGAAGTGGTAAATCTGACAGTGGGCTAGGCCACTCCAGGACCTTAGTTGCCCTGGTGTTTCGGGTCGTTGTCATGCTGGAAGACCCAGCCACGACCCATCTTCAATGCTCTTACTGAGGGAAGGAGGTTGGTGGCAAAGATCTCGCAATAGATGGTCCCATCCATCCTCCCCTCAATACAGTGCAGTCGTCCTGTCCCTTTTACAGAAAAGCATCCCCAAAGAATGATGTTTCCACCTCCATGCTTCCCGGTTGGGATGGTGTTGTACTCATCCTTCTTCCTCCAAACATGGCGAGTGGAGCTGACCAAAAAGCTCTATTTTTGTCTCAGACCACATGACCTTCTCCCATTCCTCCTCTGGATCATCCAGATGGTCATTGGCGGGCCTGGACATGCGGTGGCTTGAGCAGGGGGACCTTGCGTGCGCTGCAGGATTTTAATCCATGACGGCATAGTGTGTTACTAATGTTTTTTTTTGAGACTGTGGTCCCAGCTCTCTTCAGGTCATTGACCAGGTCCTGCCGTGTATTTCTGGGCTGATCCTTCACCTTCCTCCTGATCATTGATGCCCCACGAGGTGAGATCTTGCATGGAGCCCCAGACCGAGGGTGATTGACCATCATCTTGAACTTCTTCCATTTTCTAATAAAATGCACCAACAGTTGTTGCCTTCTCACCAAGCTGCTTGCCTATTGTCCTGTAGCCCATCCCAGCCTTGTGCAGGTCTACAATTCTATCCCTGATGTCCTTACACAGCTCCCTGGTCTTGGCCATTGTGGAGAGGTTGGAGTCTGTTTGAGTGTGTGGACAGGTGTATTTTATACAGGTAATGAGTGGAGAACAGGAGGGCTTCTTAAAAACAGGTCTGTGGCAGCCGGAATTGTTACTGGTTGGTCGGTGATCAAATACTTATGTCATGCAATAAAATGCTAGGAAAACCTGCAAAATCGGCAGTGTATCAAATACTTGTTCTCCCCACTGTATATTTCTATGCCTAACAATTGTATTTTCATTGACATTTGAGTATATCTGTAAAATGATGTGGCTCTCTGCAATATCACCTGATGTTTTTGGAACTAGTGAACATAACGCAATGTATACGGAGAAGTTTTTTATATAAATATGCACTTTACCGAACAAAACATACATGTATCATGTAACATGAAGTCCTATGAGTGTCATCTGATGAAGATCAAAGGTTAGTGATTAATTTTCTCTATTTGTGCTTTTTGTGACTCCTCTCTTTGGCTGGAAAAAATGGCTGTGTTTTTCTGTGGCTTGGCTCTGACCTAACAATCATTTGTGGAGCTTTCGCTGTAAAGCGCATTTGAAATCGGAAAATGTGGGGGATTAACAAGATTACCTTTAAAATAGTATAAGATACATGTATGTTTGAGGAATTTTAATTATGAGATTTGTTTGAATTTGGCGCTCTGCACTTTCACTGGCTGTTGCCATATCAACCCCGTTAACGGGATTGCAGCCCTAAGAATTAAGTAAAATATTCACCTATGGTACAGTAGGTTTAAATTACAGGCTACTTTGTGATCAAGCTTGACGAGAAAGATTAAGCTACTTCACCTACATGAGTTGATCAAACGAATGCACAAAAAATACTTTTTTTGCTGTCAAACAAGGCCCCTTCATCCACCAGTCACTGCACTACAGCTATCAAGCCAGTGAAAACAAATGCTCATGTGCTGGTCTCGTGCTGCTGGTTTCCCAGGTTCCGGTCTTGTTTTCTGTTCAACCCTCTGGGGACAAGACTATGGTTAAAGACCGACCTTAAACAAAGTACTGTATTGATAGCCAATAAAAATGGGCCATTGTGGAAGATAGTTGTTTCACAGTACAAGCCTGTTAGATTTTATCTTAGGCAGGAGCTTTTAATAAACACGCAGTTACTGCCATCCATATCAAATGAGTTAAGAACAGCCTAATCATATCTACTTTTGAAGGCTGTACGCCACAGAAAGTTACATTTTCCGATAAAAAAAATGTTTTTAAGACTACACCCATTAGGACTCGATGTTATGAAGTTGAGCACTTAAGAGTCCTAGGAGACAGATTACAGCCTATTAAAGTCACTCGTTGTGCAAGTGGTTCTCAGCTCAACTAACCTAGTTACTGTCCATTACCATGTATAACTTCATGATGAATGCAAACAGTAAGGCTTTCATAAAATGGTTGTAGGGCATGACTCACAGCAGACCATATGCAGAACAATGTCAACTGCCAAACCAAATTCCAAATTGTACTAATTGTTAAATGCTTATTTTTATTTTTAAATGCTTATTACCATCACACATTATGGAGGTTGTATGTCTAAATGTTAACTAGGTTACAAGCCAATCCTAAAGGGAGACCTTTAGTTCAAATTAATGGAAAACACTGGGCACTGAGGCTGCAGTCTTAGTTGACTCTTTCTCTGCTTTGGTCTATTCTTGACCCTCTTTCTCTCTGCCATCCACTCTTTCTGTTCTTGGTCTACCCTCTGTCATCCAGTGAAAATGCAGTAAATCAGCAGCAGGGGGATTAGGATTTGTGGTAATCACCATGTCAACAGACGGATTACATTTTGTCTGGCCCTCTGCATACATATCTTGGATTGGGGGGGGGGGGGGGGGGTGGATTGCAAACTGTGGCATTAATCTATTTTTCATAAGCAACATTCAGAAATGGTGGAGGGTCAGTGTGCATGCATGCGTATGAGGGAAGCTAATGCTGAAATGAAAAGGAATAGGTGTGTGTGTGTACAATGCATTTGGAGTATTCAGACCCCTTGACTTCTTCCACTTTGTTACAATACAGCCTTATTCTAAAATGGATTCAATTGTTTTTTTACTCAATCTACACACAATAGCCCATAATGACCAAGCAAAAAGTTGACAATAATTAAATACAAAAAAACATCACATTTACATAAGTACTCAAACCCTTTACTCAGTACATTGTTGAATAACCTTTTGGCAGTAAAGCCTTGAGTCTTTGGTATTACGCTATAAGCGTGGCACACATTTTGGATACTTTCTCCCATTCTTCTCTGCAGATCCTCAAGCTCTGTCAGTTGGATGGGGAGCGTCACTGCACAGCCATTTTCAGGTCTCTCCAGCAATGTTCAATCGCGTTCAAGTCCGGGCTATGGCCTGGCCACTCAAGGGCATTTAGAGAATTGCCCCAAAGCCACTCCTGCGATGTCTTGGCTGTGTGCTTAGGGTCAATGTCCTGTTGGAAGATGAACCTTCGCCTCGGTCGGAGGTCCTGAGCACTCTGGGGCAGGTTTTTGTCAAGGATCTCCGTACTTTTCTCTGTTTATATTTCCCACAATCCTGACTAGTCTCCCGGCAACTGAAAAACATCCACACATGATGCTGCCATTAAACCAGAGAATCTCATTTCTCATGGTCTTTCAGCAAACTCCAAGCGGGCAGTCATGTGCCTTTTACATCTGGCCACTGATTGGAGTGCTGCACAGATGGTTGTCCTTCAGGAAGGTTCTCCCATCTCCACAGAGGAACTCTGTCAGAGTGACCATCGGGTTCTTGGTCACCTCCTTGACCAAGGCCCTTCTCCCCCGATTGCAGTTTGGCCGAGCGGCCAGCTCTAGGAAGAGACTTGGTGGTTCCAACCTACTTCCATGTAAGAATTATGGAGGCCATTGTTCTTGGGTACCTTCAATTCAGAAGACATTTTTGGTACCCTTCTCCCATCTGTGCTTCAACACAATCCTGTCCTGAGCTCTACAGACAATTCCTTCGACCTCAAGACTTGGTTTTAACTCTGACATGCACGGTCAACTGTGGGACCTTATATAGACCGGTGTACCTTTACAAATCATGTCCAATTAATTGAATTTACCACAAGTGGACTCCAATCAAGTTGTAGAAACATCAAGGATGACAAATGGAAACGATGCACCCAAAGCTCAATTTCAAAGGGTCTGAATATTTATGTAAATAAGGTATGTTTTTTTATTTTTAATAATACATTTGCTGAAAGTGCATGCAAGTCAGGTAGGACATGCTAAAACACATGCATGGACCTGTCTGGCAAGCCGGTCTGCTCTCTTGCCAAACCCATCAGAGCATCAGAGGCATTGAGATGGCATGTAGATAGTGGTCATTAACATGTCGGCATGAAAGGGTTTCCATGGCCGAGCAGCCATGGAGTGGTTAAATAAAAGCAAGTCCCCGCAGCAATGTTCCAACATCTAGTGAAAAGCATTCCCAGAAGACTGGAGGCTGTGGTACCAGCAAAGGGGGGACCAATATCATATTAACGCCCATTTTTAATCAGATTTGACGAGCAGGCGTTCACATGCTTGGTCACACAGTGCATTTTCTTTAATTCTATACATTTTGTCATGGGGTGCAAAGGAAGTGTTGCAATTTTAAAACTCATTCTCTTGCAATTTTATACATTGCCATGTATTTGTGATATTTGAGTGACTCAAACATGAAAATCTATAGGCAAAAAAAAAAACTAAATAAAATATGTTAGCCGACATTGGCGAGTTGTTATAAGTAAGGTATGCAATGACTGACGTGACAAGAGAAACTGATGCACTACCCAATTTCAAAACTGCACCTTGTGCATTCTACTATTACAACTTTCATGAGTAAGTTGAAAACCCGGACAAATAAAAAATTACTATGCTAAATATGCCAACTCCTCGAGCCCTAGCCCCACTGCCTTAGAATACTGAAATGTATCACAACAGTGTTTGGAATCAAATCTTACTGAAGGGATATACGGCACCAGCTGAAAGTTGACACCTACTCATTCAAGGGTTTTTATTTGTGACCCTTTCAGGAAACTACGCACATGTTCGGAGCTACTACTTCAGTCGAGCCATTTGAAAATAAACTCTATCAAAATGCATTTTTGGCAGAAATGCCTTCTCAAACATGTGAACTTTGCCTTAATAACAAACCGGTATGCCATATTAATTGTTAAATTACGAGCCTAGTTAGTTTAGCATGAGTAAAATACAGCAACCTTCCCGCTAGCCATGATTGGCTAAGATAATGAGTGGGCTGGACATGCCGAGTGATGATTGGATTGGTCTGCCATATAGCTCACTTCTGTCCATTTGAGCTGGTCAGTATGTTAAACACATTTTTTTTATGTAACGCATTGTAAAACTTCATAAATCTAATGTCAAGTTAAAAGTGTATTGTTAGCAAGCTAACAATAACGCATCCCAAAGGTGTTCTATGGGGTTGAGTTCAGGGCTCTGTATGCTCTCCACTGTTACATCTTCAAACTAAGGGCAACCATGGCATCCGACAGGAGACTCATCCAACCATGATGTATACGGTAAGATAGTCTCGCTCGCAATTTTTTTTGATATTACACATTTCAAATTGACAGAATGCGGTATTTCAAGTTGAAGTGTACTGTTAGCTAGATAATATTAGCTCGCTTGCTAATGTTATGTATGATCTTATTCTTTGAATCTCAGACATACAGTGGGGCAAAAAAGTATTTAGTCAGCCACCAAGTGCAAGTTCTCCCACTTAAAAAGATGAGACCTGTCATTTGCATTATAGGTACACTTCAACTGTGACGAGACAAAATGAGAAAAAAAAAATTCACATTGTAGGATTTAATGAATTTATTTGCAAATTATGGTGGAAAAATAAGTATTTGGTCACTTACAAACAAGCAAGATTTCTGGCTCTCACAGACCGTTAACTTCTTTTTTAAGAGGCTCCTCTGTCCTCCACTCGTTACCTGTATTAATGGCACCTGTTTGAACTTGTTATCAGTATAAAAGACCCTGTCCACAACCTCAAACAGTCACACTCCAAACTCCACTATGGCCAAAACCAAAGAACTGTCAAAGGACACCAGAAACAAAATTGTAGACCTGCATCAGGCTGGGAAGACTGAATCTGCAATAGGTAAGCAGCTTGGTTTGAAGAAATCAACTGTGAGAGCAATTATTAGGAAATAGAAGACATACAAGACCACTGATAATCTCCCTCGATCTGGGGCTCCACGTAAGATCTCACCCCGTGGGGTCAAAATGATCACAAGAACGGTGAGCAAAAATCCTAGAACCACACGGGGGGACCTAGTGAATGACCTGCAGAGTGCTGGGACCAAAGTAACAAAGCCTACCATCAATAACACACTACGCCGCCAGGGACTCAAATCCTGCAGTGCCAGACGTGTCCCCCTGCTTAAGCCAGTACATGTCCAGGCCCGTCTGAAGTTAGCTAGAGAGCATTTGGATGATCCAGAAGAAGATTGGGAGAATGTCATATGGTCAGATGAAACCAAAATAAAACGTTTTGGTAAAAACTGAACTCGTCGTGTTTGGAGGACAAAGAATACTGAGTTGCATCCAAAGAACACCATACCTACTGTGAAGCATGGGGTGGAAACATGCTTTGGGGCTGTTTTTCTGCAAAGGGACCAGGACGACTGATCCGTGTAAAGGAAAGACTGAATGGGGCCATGTATCGTGAGATTTTGAGTGAAAACCTCCTTCCATCTGCAAAGGATGAAACGTGGCTGGGTCTTTCAGCATGACAATGATCCCAAACACACCGCCCAGGCAACGGAGTGGCTTCGTAGGAAGCATTTCAAGGTCCTGGAGTGGCCTAGCCAGTCTCCAGATCTCAACCCCATAGAAAATCTTTGGAGGGAGTTTAAAGTCCATGTTGCCCAGCAACAGCCCCAAAACATCACTGCTATAGAGGAGATCTGCATGGAGGAATGGGCCAAAATACCAGCAACAGTGTGTGAGAACCTTGTGAAGACGTACAGAAAATGTTTGACGTCTGTCATTGCCAACAAAGGGTATATAACAAAGTATTGAGATAAACTTTTGTTAATAACCAAATAGTTATTTTCCACCATAATTTGCAAATAAATACATTTAAAATTCTACAATGTGATTTTCTGGATTTTTTTTCTCATTTTGTCTGTCAGTTGAAGTGGACCTATAATGAAAATTACAGGCCTCATCTTTTTAAATGGGAGAACTTGCACAATTGGTGGCTGACTAAATACTTTTGCCCCACTGTATTTGCTTGACTAGTTATAGCTAGCTAACATTGAACCTGGTTGGTTAGCTACCAGCAGATTAATGGAGGGTAGTAACATCATGAGTTGGGATAATGGTTCATTGTTTAGCTAGCTAGTTACGTCTTAACAAAAGACTCGTCAGTGTGCCAGAGCACAGAATAACTGATGAATTCACGAACACCCGTTGAATATGGCCTGTGTCAGTAAACGTTGACAAAAAAAGTGTAATTAAATTGTTGCCAGCAGCACAGTTAGTCACCAACGCACTGGATAACATGAAAACAACCTAAACAGCTCTGCTAAGGTGAGTAAAATGGTCAGTGGGGTGTTCTCTCATTATGGTGTCTGGAATTAGCTAACAAGCTTGCCAATGTTAGCCAGTTCGCTTGGGTGCTTGACTGGCATTGTGAGGTCAGAACGTTCAGATCAACCCTACCTCCTCGGCCAGAGTGTCCAATGCACACTCTGAATTTATGAACGGACAATCTGACAGCACAGTTGCAGTCACTAACGCTCTAGATAACATGCTTAACCAGCTCTGTTAGGGCGATTAATGTCCAGTGTGCTGTTCTTGCTCACATAGATGTCTGAAAGTAGCTAGCAAGTTAGAACACTCAAAGCAACCTTAAAACCGATGGGTGGGGCTTAAGAGGGTGTGAACAATGCTGTATGGGTGTAGACAAAGGGCTCTGCAGTAGTAGTATCAAAAGACTCAGGCATTTTCTCAAAAGTGAATTAAACAAGTTGATCAACTTTCAAAGCAAAATGACTTTCCATTGTTCCTCAACTGTAGTGTATGATACCATTTGGTAGCCGAGTCTACTTTTAGCTAATGTAAAATAAATCCAATTGTAACATAAGACCGATTTTTCCCAGTCGGTCATATTTTTACTATTTTCTACATTGTAGAATAATAGTGAAGACATCAAAAACATGTAGTAACCAAAAGCGTTAAATTCCAAATATATTTGTATTTTAGAATATTTGCCTTGACAGCTTTGCACACTCTTGGCATTCTCTCAACCAGCTTCACCTGGAATGCTTTTCCAACAGTCTTGAAGGAGTTCTCACATATGCAGAGCGCTTGTTGGCTGCTTTTCAGCATTCCAACTTATCCCAAACCATCTCAATTGGGTTGAGGTCAAGTAATTGTGGAGGCCAGGTCATCTGATGCAGCAATCCATCACTCTCCTTCTTGGTCAAATAGCCCTTACACAGTTATTGTACTGTTGAAAAACAAATGACAGTCCCACTAAGCGCAAACCATCATGGATTAGCTAACACAACCTGCCATAGGAGTGATGGTTGCTGATAATGGGCCTCTGTACGGCTATGTAGATGTTCATATTCATTAAACAAAAAAATAAAAACAATCTGCCGTTTCCAGCTACAATAGTAATTTACAACATTAACAATGTCTATACTTTATTTCTGATCAATGATGTCATTTTAAATGGCCCAAAAAAAAGTGCTTTTCTTTCAAAAACAAGGAGTGACCCCAAACTTTTGAACAGTAGTCCATGTGTACATTTATTATGTAATTCAAGCGGAGAGGTCAGCATGTTACTTTGAATGTTGGGTAACAGTAGTCTTGTCAAGGAAGCATCATGCAAAATATATTGGCACACTCCACTTACCAAGACCATTGTCAAATAAGGCACGCAGTCACCTGCTTTTAAAGTAAGCCTTGTGGTGGTACCACCCAGCACATTTAGAAGGGTGTAATTTTCATACCGAACCCCTCCCTTGAGATGACTTAGCAGCACGGTGCCTCTAAATCACAATTTAAATGGTAGAGTATAACCAATACGGGCAAAAAGAGCTAGATTTACTACTTAAAGACAAAAACATCACTGTTGCAACGAGCTGTCAAAATTAAGACCAGAATTGCATTTAAAAGAAACTTCATTGGGAGAAAGGATTTGTGTGAGAATTGACAGAACCTGCAATATCCCAAAAAATTCCACTCCTGCTGGCATGGAATAGCCCATTAGGCCTTCAACATTAGACGTGATAAACAAGGTTAACAAAAAAAGCAAGATGAATAAGGGTGAAAATTACATCTGTACACTTACCTATGAGTGCCTGGAAAAGGTTACTCTGGAAGATGTCGATGACCCTCTGGATGGAGAGTCTCAGTTGCCAGTCCTCAGTGTGGTTAAGTTTAGTGCGATATTCCTCCAAGAGTGACAGGGCTCGCTGTGCATCTGGACAATCAGAATGTTTTAGGTAAGACGTATATCCCCTGGCCAAAACGTTAGCAATTTACCATTCAAAAGAATAACGCAAAAAGTTGTCAGTAAGTTGGCCTTTTAAATTGTAACCATATTGCTCCAGTAGCTGCTGTAAATTGTTACAATTGAAGGGCTACAACTATTAATTGGCTGCGTGGACTTGAGAAGTTGAATAGTTATATTTTGGAGCCAACATCGTTTAACGCAATTACATTTGATTGAGATACTGGCTACAATTTGTTCTATTGGAAGATATGTTACACGAAGAAATTGTAGCTAGTTGAGCAATGTAACAGAGTCAATCATTATGCTACCTTATGGAAAAGTAAGGCAAGCTTGGGAAACGGTATAGCTACAGTACATATCGAACGTTAACGTTCGTTCACTAGCCAGTTAAGTTAGAAGTATTTTGCAAGCAAAGTGCCCTTACAAGCAACTTCGTTCTTTTTGTGGCTTCTTTCCCGTCAGAACTTCTGAGGGCAACTAGGAAACTAGTTAGTTTCTTGCTAAATAAATTGACAGGACCTATTTCATAATGGTTATTTCCAGTTACTACCTACCTAATAACAGCTAGTTTATATTGGTAAGTATGCATAACTGGCAGTTAGCTACAATTAGATTAAAGCCGCTTACCTTTCTTTCGTACTGGCATGATTAGGCAGTCTCGAGACAATATGTAGCTTGCTAGCCAGCTAGCTCTTTCGCCAGTCGCGCGCAGATAAATGTTAATGTTACACGCAATATAATAGAACACGTTCACTCTCCTGGTATCCAAAGGGTATGAAAATCTCTGCAATGATACCACAAGTTCCGCTTTAAAATTTTGCCCACGAACTGTCAATTGAAAATATGTTACTGTGCTACAAAATTAGAAACGACAGTAACAGAGGGCGTTCGGGTACAAACTAAAAACGCGACAAGCTAGCTGACAGCTGCACTTCTTGAACCTGACAGCGGCAAAGAGGTGACGACACCACATATGCAATGTTTGGTATTTTTCTAACTAGGTCCAAATGCCCGTTAAAATCCATACAAAGTAGAAAAACGCGTGTTCAGTCGGCTAAAACCAGTCAATCCGTGCATGCATTGGTGTCCAACGTAGCTTGCAGGCAGTGCGGGCTTTAAAATTACTCAAACTCTAAATCCAGTTCAGTGGCACATGTAAACTCAGGCCGTGCCTCCGCGACTTATTCACACACACAGTTTCGTAAACTTATCCTTCGTACATTTTCTCGGCAAATACATTTGTATTTCTTCGACTCAAACTTCTTCTGGTGTCCCTCCTTTTCTTCCTGTGACAGAAAATTCCAAACTTTCTTCCAAAATGGCGTCTCGGGGTTGGAAGTAGCATGTATCACGTGATATCAAACCCTGCAGTTAACTGCTCATGTAACTCAAGGAAGGAGTTGAAAGGTGAGACGTGATATTTTCTTGAGCCAGGGGTTTTCAAACTTTTCTTTCCCAGTGACTCCCATCATATGTTAGCAACATTTTTGTTCGTATTATCAGTTGAATGATAATGGCAAGTAGAAGCAATCAACATTTTAGGGATAGCTGCCTATTTTTCAATTTTCGCCTAAATCACATGCCCAAATCTGACTGCCTGTAGCTCATGCCCTGAAGCAAGGATATGCATATTCTTGATACCATTTGAAAGGAAATACTTTGAAGTTTGTGGAAATGTGGAGAATATTGAATGTAGGAGAATATAGCACAATAGATCTGGTAGAAGAAAATACAAAGAAAAAAACAACCAGTATTTTTTTACCACCGTCTTTGAAATGCAAGAGAAAGGTCACTGTTATAGCCATCACTCTAGTTGTAATTCCGATAGTGTCCACTAGAATTTTTTTTAATTTATTTTTTTATTTCACCTTTATTTAACCAGGTAGGCTAGTTGAGAACAAGTTCTCATTTGCAACTGCGACCTGGCCAAGATAAAGCATAGCAGTGTGAGCAGACAACAAAGAGTTACACATGGAGTAAACAATTAACAAGTCAATAACACAGTAGAAACCAAAGGGGGAGTCTATATACAATGTGTGCAAAAGGCATGAGGAGGTAGGCAAATAATTACAATTTTGCAGATTAACACTGGAGTGATGAATGATCAGACGGTCATGTACAGGTAGAGATATTGGTGTGCAAAAGAGCAGAAAAGTAAATAAATAAAAACAGTATGGGGATGAGGTAGGTGAGAAAGGGTGGGCTATTTACCAATAGACTATGTACAGCTGCAGCGATCGGTTAGCCGCTCAGATAGCTGATGTTTGAAGTTGGTGAGGGAGATAAAAGTCTCCAACTTCAGCGATTTTTGCAATTCGTTCCAGTCACAGGCAGCAGAGTACTGGAACGAAAGGCGGCCAAATGAGGTGTTGGCTTTAGGAATGCAGCAGTGCATGTGCAAAGTTTCAGATGGATTTCTTGGATCCATTATGACTGATCGTCAAGACTTTTAGTGTGAAGTTCCCAGATACATTTGGGAAATTGTGAAAAAGTAATTCGCATTCGTATTCAATTTTTCTGCAAGAATATTGTCAAATCTGTATACTTGGACTTTGATTTAGCTTTCCAAGTATTAGTAGCCATATTATAAGTTCAACATTTGCAAAACAACCAGTTTACATAACTTCGTAACCCTGAATTATAACCCAAAAATTATAAGGCATGCTGTCGTACAAGGTTAGTACCTACATTTTACGGATACTCCCGTAAAGACCAGCTCATTGGCTATCTAGCTAGCATTGTTTGACCCCCGATTGGTGCTTATTTGACAAAGATACAGTCATTCAAGTGATGGCCGCCCACGTCATCGGCGTGCCAATGAAAACCTCGCTCTCTGACCAAATATGGTGTCCTATAGGATGTACTACACCCCTAATTAAAATAGTGAAGTCTTGTTACCTTCTATAATCTCTGAGGAATAGATACGAACGTGATTTGACTCGTTCAAACAACGTTTAGGGTATGACTTTCTTTGCAAATTGAACAAGTGGAAATACAAAATCGATCGTGCGTGCTATATGGACATTTTTAGGATATGAAAAATTATTTTATCTAACAAAATGACACTTCATGTTATCTCTGGGACCCTTTGGATGATAAATCAGAGCAAGATTTCAGAATATAAGTACACATTTCACCTTCAACCTATTGCATTGAAAAAAGTGTTTTGTTGTTAGGAGCTCTCCTCAAACAATAGCATGGCATTTTGCTGCAGTAAAACCTACTGTATATTGGACAGTTCAGTTATATTGACAAGAATTTAAGCTTTCAGCCGATATAAGACACTTATATATACCGACGTTTGTTGTTTCTCTAAAATCTGAGATCTTGGCATAATGCGCTGCATGATTTACAACTGTCCCGTTGACAGAACGGCAATCCTTTTAAGAAGTTAAAATGATTGGGGGCGTTTGAGCGGATCACTTTTGCCAAGTCAATGGTCACCACTTTTCAATGTGTGTTGCATTATATATGTAAAATTGTCTGACTTGGGTCTTCATTGGGGCTGCGGTCCAAACACTTAAAAGACACACCCCATCCCTCAAATTAAGTGGACACTTCTGATGATGTCTGACGAGGATACATTTGCAGGGCGAGCGAGGAAGGAATGATTTTTAAATGGAGCACCCTTGGCTCGTTCATCCCGCGATGATTGTGTTTTCAGCCACCTTAGATATGCCTACTGTATGATATCTAGCAAATTAATTAGCTAATTAACATTAGTCTGCCTATCTGGAACTTCTGAAGAAGGAAAACATTTATTTCTACAATTTCCAAAAGATAACCAAACAAAAATATTTACTTTTTACCAGAAGTGTTTTTGCCATCATGTGCATTAGTAGCACAATTTCTAACTTATTTGCATTAGTTTTTACTCACACTATGTTGACTTCTCCATTGATGTTGTTTTTAAGTTTTCGCTGACTTTTCTTAGCGGATGTACAATCGTTGCAAATTGAATTATGGGGAGTTTTCAGGTCCCGGAGTGAACATAATTGTACACTCGCAAAGCCGACTAAAAACGAGGGTTGAGGAGCTTATGTTGCAAACTTCCCTTGCTTGGCTAATCATTTGGACCAACCTCCAAGATGGCGACTGGGATTTCCCCCAAGGGCATAAGGCGAGGGTAAATGGATGAGGATGTGTCTTTTTAAGTGTTTGGACCACAGCCATAGACTGCATGAACTTGACAAAAAATAATGTGGTCAAAGATCATGAAGTTTTGACTGCAGTCGATGGAAGGTTTTTGCAGTTGCTCTTCACCAACTTCATCCTGCAGCCATCACCTGCATTGTGGGGGGCTCTATTGTCAACAAATCATTAGAGTGTTTTTGTTTAACCCGCACAAACATGACAAAACTTTGCTGCAATTCATGTATATATTGGATATATACAAATTAATGGTATATTTGAGGCCCACTAATTGATTGTACAACGTAGGCCTACACCAGGGATGGGCAACTGACAGCCCGCCCTCTGATATATTTTTAGGGTACTCAGCCGTGTCTCAACTTACTGTTGCGAGTTAGAATAGTAGAATACACAAGGTGCAATTTCGAAATTTGGTTGTGCATCAGCAACTTTTCTCTTGTTATGTAGTCACCAATAGTCAGTCTGTCACGCCCTGACCTTAGTTCCTTTTTTATGTCTCTATTTTGGTTTGGTCAGGGCGTGAGTTGAGGTGGGCATTCTCTGTTGTTTTTTTATGTTTTATTTTCTATGCGTTTGGCCTGGTATGGTTCCCAATCAGAGGCAGCTGTCTATCGTTGTCTCTGATTGAGAACCATACTTAGGTAGCCTTTTCCCACCTGGGGTTTGTGGGTAGTTGTTTCCTGTTTTGTGTTTTCACCTTTCAGGACTGTTTCGATTTTCATTTCTTACATTCACTTTGTTATTTTGTATTTTCGTGTTCTGGTATAATAAATAATCATGGACACTTACCACTCTGCGTTTTGGTCCGATCCTTCCTACTCCTCATCCGATGAAGATGAAGATCGTTACACAGTCAATTAGCCCATGTCCGCTAACATGTTTTCAATGGCTAAGTTAGTTTAACTGCCAGCTATCTAAACTTGTTATCATGGCCGAACTACCGGCAGGGTGGGTCCCCATTGATTTTGTTAGTTAGTTTCACTTAGCTATCATATTAAAAACAGCAAACATTTCTCTCCAGTCTATGCCAAAATGTGTAGAATTGCAGGAAATGGGCTGTAAAATAGCTAATTCTTCTCTCCGCCCCATGGCAAAATGAGTAGAATTGCATGAAATTTGTTAGAAACTTGCTAAATCTTCTATCTGCCCTGTGGCGAAATATGTAGAATTGCAGCTAACTTGCTTTAAAACTGCAACATTGTTTTCTACAACCCATGGAAAAATGTGTAGAATTGCACGAAATTACCTCTAAAAATGTTAACATTTATCTCCGCTGTCAAGAGGGGGGCCACTAAAATGCTTTACTCGCAATGTGTAGCCGCGAGAAACTGCCGCCCCTCATGATGAGATCAGATTTCTTGTGGCCCCCATCCCCATCAAAGTTGCCAATCCCTGGCCTACACACATGATTTCAGTCTGTGAGTGTGTGATATGGGGGTTGGAAACATGTTTATTTCGACATTATAAAGAAAAACTTGGATAAACAATGGCAAAACTGCCATGGTGATCTGAGCCTTGCTGTTGGAAAACCACATTCATGGCCGGGCCTGCAAACTATTACAGACTACAAATGGAAGCACAGCCGAGAGCTGCGCAGTGACACGAGCCTACCAGACGAGCTAAATAACTTCTATGCTCACTTCGAAGCAAGTATCACTGAAACATGCATGAGAGCTGTTCCAGACGACTGTGTGATCACGTTCTCCGCAGCCGATGTGAGTAAGACCTTTAAACAGGTCAACATTCACAAGGCCGCAGGGCCAGACGGATTACAAGGACATGTACTCCGAGCATGCGCAAAACAACTGGCAAGTGTATTCACTGACATTTTCAACCTCTCCCTGTCTGTATCTGTAATACCAACATGTTTCAAGCAGACCACCATAGTTCCTGTGCCCAAGAACACTAAGGTAACCTGCCTTTTCACACTTGGACAAAAGGAACACCTATGTGAGAATGCTATTCATTGACTGCAGATCAGCATTCAACATCATAGTGCCCTCAAAGCTCTTCACTAAGCAAAGGACCCTGGGACTAAACAACTCCCTCTGCAACTGGATCCTGGACTTCCTGATGGGCCTCCCCCAGGTGGTGAGGGTACAGTGGTTGGTCCATTAAAAGTTTTGCGGTTACGCTGCGCGACTTAGAGGTATGTTGTTGTTTAGTACGGTACCCTGCGTCGGTACTTCATTGCTCCAGACCATCGCAAGGGGGAGTTTTTCGCACTGATTTGTGCTTTTGGGTCCCAAGGCGCTACTGTGTCTCTGTAGTACTGTAGCCTACTCCTGACCAGCCACGTTGTATAGTGTCTGTATGGCTCGGTGATCTAAAACACTGTATCTCAGTGCAAGTTGTGCTGCTACTGATGCTGGTTCAATACCCATGCCAGCCTTGACTGGGAGACCCATGAGATGACTGTAGGTTTTTGGTTTCTCTCCCTCTAAAAACATAAAGAAATGTTTTGGCCTTTACAAATATTATTTTGGCCATTATTCAGATTACAATCGCTCACTTTTGTTTTTTTGAAAACGAAATAACTTCCAAAATATCATTATATATTATCAATTTGATGGCACAGTCATATAGGTTGGCACCTACATTCAGCTGAGGTACTCACTCATTCATGGCTTTCGATCAAAATAAACAAGTATCAACATTCTTTCTGATAGTCTTTTTAACAAGGAAATGTTTTGGTTATCCTAACCTGGACATCATGTACAGTATTATAATAGCCTTCCCGATTGGCACAGCAATCTAAGACACTGCATCACAATGCAAAATGCGTTGTTACAGATGCAAGTTCGATACCGACACGCAAGTTCGATACCGACCCATATGTAATTATTTGCGGTCATGTCATTGAACAAAAACATTTTTCGATATACTGTAGGCCTAGGCCTAGGTAGGCCATAGGCGACATGAGTCTCACTAGTGTTGAGTAATATGCTGTTACAAATGGTGTTGGTCTTATTTATTTAAAGAGCATATTGAAGTTAGAAGCAATAGGATTTGAAGCAATAGCCTACAACTAATTTAGCACCGTTTCGCGCTGCTCTGAGACAAGAATGGGGACAGGTCTTGATAAATCAATGAGATTTTTTATTTTCACTGAATCTCCATTTGGGTATTGGTTAGACTACAATTAGGATGTAGAAATGTTATGCTCTTGGTGTAACCTCTATTTAATTAGGCAAGTCAGTTAAGAACAAATTCTTATTTACAAGGACAGCCTACTCCTTCCTCCCCGTCAGGGAATTGAACCCCGGTCTCTCGCGTGCCTGCACAACTTGAGGATTCTTTAGCTAAATAGCCCAGTACTGTAGCCTACTCCCAACCATCATGTTGTACAGCGCCACATTTTCCTTTCCATCCTAACAGAAACCCAGAGGGTTTTTGTTTTTTCTTGGAAAAGAAACACCATAATATTATTCTAATTAATTAACTTTTTATGGCTGCAGGGGCAGTATTGAGTAGCTTGGATGAAAAGGTGCCCATTGTAAATGGCCAGCTCCTCAGTCTCAGTTGCTAATATATGGATATTATTATTAGTATTGGATAGAACACACTCTAGTTTCCAAAACTGTCAAAATATTGTCTGTGAGTATAACAGAACTGATATTGCAGGCGAAACCCTGAGAAAAATCAAAACAGGAAGTGGCTTCTATTTTGAAAACTCCATGTTCCATAGCCTCCCTTTGCTGGATTTAAAGGGATATGAACCAGATTCCTTTTCCTATCACTTCCTCAAGGTGTCAACAGTCTTCAGACATAGTTTCAGGCTTTTATTTTGAAAAACTAGCCAGAACGATAACATTGCGTCAAGTGGTCACATGACTTTTCCCTCTCCTACTGTGAAAGACATTTGCGGTTGATATATTATCGATTGTATATTTTTAAAACAACCTGAGGATTGATTATAAAAAAGGTTTTTATATTTGGAATTTTCATCTGCGTTGTCGTGACCGCTCTTTCCTGTGGATTTCTGAACATAACGCGACAAACAAACGGAGGTATTTTGGATATAAAAATCATCTTTATGGAACAAACTGAACATTTGTTGTGTAACTGGGAGTCTCGTGAGTGAAAATATCCAAAGATCATCAAAGGTAAACAATTAATTTGATTGCTTTTCTGATTTTCGTGACCAAGCTTCCTGATTCTAAGTGTACATAATGTTATGTTATTCTATCGATAAATTTACCAAACGCTTGGATTGCTTTCGCTGAAAAGCATAATTTCAAAATCTGACACGACAGGTGGATTAACAAAAGGCTAAGCTGTGTTTTCCTATATTGCACTTGTGATTTCATGAATATAAATATTTATAGTAATATTTATTGCATGTAGAGCTATGCTATTCAGCGGTTGTTAATGACACAAATCCCAATAAGGGGATTGCAGCCATAACAGGTTGATCAAATGGCTACCCAGACTATTTGCATTGTCACCACCACACCACACATTTTTACGCTGCTGGTACTCTCTGTTTATTATCCATGCATAGTCACTTTACCTCTACCTACGTGTACATACCCAAAACAACGACGCCGTAGAAGGGGCAGACGGATCGGTCTTCTGGTCAGGCTCTGTAGACGGGCACATTGCGCACCGCTCCCGAGCATACTACTAGTCAATGTCTAGTCTCTTGACAACAAGGTTAATGAAACCTGTACAAGGTTAGCCTTCCAGAGAGACATTAGAGACTAACGTTCTTTGTTTCACTGAAACATGGCTCACTCGAGACACGCTATCGGAGTTGGTACAGCCAGCTGGTTTCTTCACACATCGCGCCGACAGAAACTAGCATCTTTCTGGTAAGAAGAAGGGCGGGGGTGTATGCCTTATGATTAACGAGATGTGGTGTGATCATGATTATCCATGTCTTTCAACTACACAGACTTCCTCAGGACATTATCTCAGATCGTGGGCCCCAGTTCGTCTTTCCTCGGGGTTCCTCCCTCAGTCGAATGGACAAACTTCACCTCCATTCAGGCCAGCAACTGGAGCAAGTTCCTTGTCTGGGCGGAGAAAGCTCATAACACACTGCCGAACTTGTCCACTGGACTGTCACCGTTCGAGTGTCAGTTCGGGTTCATCCCCCCCACCCCGTTTCCAGAACAAGACGCCTAAGTGGGGGTGCCATCAGCCGAGGTGTTAATTCGACGACGTCACCGCACATGGATCAGAGCGCAATCCTCCTTGCTCCGCTCCTCTGCCTGGCACCAACTTCAGGCAAACCGGCACCGAAGACCTCTTTGGCTCCTCCGACCGGGTCAACAGGTGTGACTGTCCACTCGTGATCTTCCCTTAAAGGTGACTCGCAGAAGCTCGCTCCTCACTACATAGGACCATTCATGATCCTGAGTCACATCAACCCGGTCACCTATCGTCTCCAGCTTCCTAGGTCCATGAGGGCCTGTCTGTCCTTTCATGTATCCCATCTCAAGCTGTTAAGGACCAGTCCATTCTCTCCCCCCACACCTCCTGCTTTGCCCCCTCGACTTGTGGATTGCCGCCCGGCCTACATGGTTCGACGTCTGTTGGAGGCTGGTCGGGACACTGCAGTACCTGGTGGACTGGGAGGGCTACAGTCCTGAGGAGGGGCGTGGGTGCCTGCCCGGGACATCCTGTATTTGGGTCTTGTTAGAGACTTCAAACAGCTATGTGGCTGTCATCATGGTTCCGCGGCTGGAGCCGCCCCTGGAGGGGGGGGGGGGGTACTGTCATGGTTCCTCCTGGCACCAGACGGGGCAGAGACCGCCTTAGACATTTTTATTGGACTCGGGTGTGTCTTATTATTTCATGATCGTGTCCCTGGTAAAATAGGTGTGTTTTCTGTAGTCCTTTGCAGAAGATTGAATTGTTTACTGTGTGTGTTCGTTTCCTGAGTGAGTTTGAGATGTTTTTTCAAGGGTACTGTGATCCTGTGGCTACTGTATCTCAGTAAAGTATTATGTTTATCTTTAACCACTGATTCCTCATCTGGTCTCTTCTCTGCACCTGGGTCCAACTTCACCACGTCACAACTATAACTTTTTTCAAAACCATAAATATTTTAAAACCAGTTAGCAAGCACACCACATTTTCTTCAATAAATGTAATTCTCTAGTTCTACCTTTGTGTACCTATTTAGGATACATCACCATGAAGAGAATGAAATTAATATGCGTATTTCTGTGTAGTATAGATCAGGGACCCATGATAAAATTCAGCAATTCTTCCCAATTCTGTTACTGGTGGTAAATCCACTGCACTTAAGTAGTTCTCAATAACGAAAATAGATTTTTTCATTGCTGACACCCAATTCTTTCTGCAGTCATCTTTACGTCTTAATTTGGAGCAGATATTTGGGTGTTGCCAAACTTTCCATTTGCACAGTTCCTCCAGTAAATGTGTTTTTGTACAATTTTCTGTGTAAATTGTCAAAAGTAGTCCTTGTGCATAGAGTTGTATAATTTGTTAAACTTTGAAATCAATGTTTTTTGTTCGGCATACATTTCTCAGTGTATGCCGAACAAATCTCAGTGCAATTCCATTAAATTGAAGAGTTTAAAAAAACAAGCACTATTTTCTGTTCAGTGGCATATATGCTCACATCAATATTACTGAACAATGAACATGGCGTTTAGGGTTTGTAGCAATTTTAGCCATTCAAATTAGTCATATCTTTATAGTCCTACTTCATAGCAGATATGGATTTCTATTGCCAGCATGGAGAAGAAAAATATGATTATTTATTTATTTATTTAGAACCCTACTACCGTGTGGATTTGTTTCTGTGACATGCTGACATCCAGCATTCACAAGTCACGACTGCAGAATAATCTTGTTGAGTCAAAAGTCACCAGTGATGTGGCTAGCAGTGGAGGCTCCTCAGAGGATGAAGGGGAGGACCACCCTTCTCAGTTTATCTCATAAACATTTTAATTGTAAAACATAAAAAAGTATCCTTTTTAGATTAACTATACTATATATAATCACGTCACCAAATAACTGATTAAAAAACACCAATTTGCAAAGAAGGTCTACAGTAGCCTCAACAGCACTCTGTAGGGTAGCACCATGGTGTAGCCAGAGGACAGCTAGCTTCCATCCTCCTCTGGGTACATTCACTTAAATACAAAACCTAGGTTCTCACCCCCTTCCATAGACTTACACAGTAATTATGACCGCTTCCAGAGGACATCCTCCAGCCTATCAGAGCTCTTGCAGCATGAACTGACATGTTGTCTACCCAGTCAAAGGATCAGATAATTAATCTAGTACTGAAAGCATAAGCTACAGCTAGCTAGCACTGCAGTATATAAAATGTTGTGAGTAATTGACTCAAAGAGAGAGAAAGACAATAGTTGAACAGTTAAAAAATGATTTTATTCCAAAATGGAGAAGTGAGAGAGAAATTGAGAGAAAGAGAGATAAAAAAAAAATAAAAAAACTTTCTGTTTCACTTTCTTAGCTAGCAAATGCAGCTAGTTGGTTTAGCCTACTGAAACACAGAGGAATGCTATGTTAGCTAGCTGGCTATGACTTTCCAACACAACACTGGAACTGTTCCAAATCAAGGTAATCTTTTGAGATGACTAATTTATTGCCACCGGGGCCCGCCGGTGTAAATGCTTACTGACTATACACTATAACATTATTGCATGATTGTAGCGGGTTTACTAACGTATTAGTTCTATTAGCTATGCTGACTATGATGTTACTTGAGCTAATATTGATATTGTGACAGAGCTGTAGGCTGTGTGTAGTGGTTTGGCTTGGAAAGTTTTTTTTTGCCTGGTCACATACAGCTGATGTGAATCCACAAGGGAAGTCCCAAGGGAAAAGGTGAGAGGAGAAGAGCGCATGGATGCGAGAAAGAATGCAACATGGCTGTTATAAAAGCTAATTGTGTTTTCGTGATCAGGGGTGTATTCATTCTGCCCATTCCGTTGAAAAACATTTCTTATGCGGAAGTAAACAGAACAAAACAGGGATAAACATATTTGAATTTGTCCAATAGAAATTCACGTTTGCAACTGTTGGACTAATGATTACACCTTATATCAGCTAGATGGAGGCAAGAGTGTGCAAGGCAGGCAGTATTGAATGTCTGTCACCTATGTTTGTTTCTCGACCTGTGTGCACCTATGTTGTAAACTTTCATTCATAGGCTAGGCCCACCTCATGATGGGCATAGGGAAAATATAAGTATCATGTAGTAGCCTAAACCTGTCACTGTTACGTTGAACTGGGTGAATGGAATATGAATGAGAGTCATCCAATATGCTATAATAGAAATAAGGCCATGCTCATCATTTTTTGTTGTTGTCCTCCCTCATCTTAAACGGCACTGACTGCCACTGGTGGTTAGGGTGTGTACTGAGTTTTGAGCTCTGACAAGAACACCCAACATTACCCAACATTACAGCTGTTCTATCCCTCTATATTAACATGTCCAGTTGCACATATTCAATGCACAACCAGGAGTCCTTTACCTCAGGTCTCTGTCATGAACAGATGCAAACAATTCAAGCCCTTGCCCAGATTAAAAAGCAGTTCTAGTAAAATAGGGTTTTATTTTTATATAATCATATTGGGTTTCTGTACAGCACTTTGAGATATCAGCTGATGTACGAAGGGCTATATAAATACATTTGATTTGATTTAATATTTTATGAATGACCTTCACTGAGTCAGCCTCGGTGTAAAAGTATATAAACGCAGGCCTCTGTTATGCAGTGCTCCATCAATCACACTATCGTTAAAGTATTTCAGCCTGAAGCACGGATCATTGTGAGCAATGTTCCCTCTAATTTCTTGGGTCATTGAGAAAATTGTAGGTCTTATGAGCGGAAACTTGAACGTTGTGAGAATTTTGTGCAACTTCCAGCTCGTGTTTACAGTGAACACAGACTGTACCCTTACCATTTTAGACAGTAGCCAATAGGCTATTGTGGTTATTTGAGTATAATGTAGGACTACCAACAAAACCAACGTATCAAATCCCATCACATGGAATAGCTATATGTGGTGTTCAATGCAGGCCTACATTGCATGAGACTTTTTAAAACATTTTTACATTTATGAAGGACTTTTTTACATAGAGAAACAACATGGGCCAAATAGGTGACTGTAAATGCCTTTGCATTGTGTTGTATGATGCACAAACCACTTTACAAAATACAATTAATTATTATTACCATGCAGAGAATTAGACAAAGTAGGGTACTCCTCTGCCTATAGGCTTATTTGCATATTCATGCCTGTCTCAAAAATACAACACTGCCCCTTTAATTAAGACACAAGCTTTTTACCTGAAATGCTTTTCAAAGACCGCTTGAAATGTAGCCTATACGTTTTGTGCTTTTGTAGGAAGCAGTAACTCCCCATTGCTGACCTACACTTATCTATAACTGGGCTAATAACTCACTAACTAGCAAAGAATATCAGCAAATGTTAACACTGGCGGCTCTAATCTGAACTGATCTGAAAAGCTCATTGACTCACGGGAATTATACTCCTTTACTCTCTGACTCTGCCTACAACAAAATCACAGACTAAATCTTACGAAGATTTGTTTTGGTTTGTTGCATTGAATAGGGCCTGATATAAGTTGATTAGATCACAGAAAAAACATTGATCTATATAGTGCTGTCATGACTCCCGTTTGAGTAACCAAGGCCTCAGATCAGCTTGGCAAATGGCTGACAGATAGCCAGTCCCCCCTCTCTCCCACAGGAGAGGAGAGGGGGGGATGGGCCGGTTTTATGACACCTCACATCAATCATACATTGTATGCAGCAGACTACTCCTTTTGTTCTCTAGTATCAAGACTGGAATGTCTTTGTTACAGAGACCTTTTGCCACCCAAAAACTCTAACATCCAAAGAGGGAAGTTTGAAACAATATTTCTAAGATAGGAATGTTAAATGGTCAGTGGGGATGTAAAGAATTTTATAAACGGTATAACGAAAATAGGAAAATACTGTAGCTTGTAGAGCTTTCACACGGTGTATGTCAGTTTTACATGAATATGAAGAACGTTGAAACGATTTTTGTTAAGACAGGAATGAGATTTTTGTTTTTTAACGAGAACATAGTTAATGTGCAAGGGCCATGAAAACTAAGAATGAGGACAGAAGAGCGTGTCAGTGTGATGGAACCTCCCTTTTTGACCAGAGTGCTTAAAAGGACTCGCTAAGAATGAACATGCAGACCAGCAAACGTGAAGACTGAGCTAAATGTTACAAATGGTTGAACCTCTAAAACCAGAAAATGTGTAGCTGTGGCCACTTGGCTGAAAATCTTGACGCTCCACACGAGGTGAAGAAGATAAAGACTTGACCAGAACATTTGACAGTCTGCAGTTGTGCATGTAAAGGGATCAAGAACGTTGGCTATCTACCCGAGAAAAGAGGCAAGAAGCTCAACTCAGACAATCACTGGTGAATCATTGAAGCCACAGATAACTATGAAGGTCATTGTGACCGCTGGTGGACAACCAGAGCCTTCCACCCATCGAGCCCTTCCCATGGATGGATTGATTGGTTGCAACAGAGAGACGACAAACAAAGACATCTACACGTAAATACATTACATTTCTTACCCAGTGCAAGGTATATGATTAATGTGAGAATAGTTATAGAATGTACAGTGCCTTGCGAAAGTATTCGGCCCCCTTGAACTTTGCGACCTTTTGCCACATTTCAGGCTTCAAACATAAAGATATAAAACTGTCTTTTTTTGTGAAGAATCAACAACAAGTGGGACACAATCATGAAGTGGAACGACATTTATTGGATATTTCAAACTTTTTTAACAAATCAAAAGCTGAAAAATTGGGCGAGCAAAATTATTCAGCCCCTTTACTTTCAGTGCAGCAAACTCTCTCCAGATGTTCAGTGAGGATCTCTGAATGATCCCATGTTGACCTAAATGACTAATGATGATAAATACAATCCACCTGTGTGTAATCAAGTCTCCGTATAAATGCACCTGCACTGTGATAGTCTCAGAGGTCCGTTAAAAGCGCATCATGAAGAACAAGGAACACACCAGGCAGGTCCGAGATACTGTTGTGAAGAAGTTTAAAGCCGGATTTGGATACAAAAAGATTTCCCAAGCTTTAAACATCCCAAGGAGCACTGTGCAAGCGATAATATTGAAATGGAAGGAGTATCAGACCACTGCAAATCTACCAAGACCTGGCCGTCCCTCTAAACTTTCAGCTCATACAAGGAGAAGACTGATCAGAGATGCAGCCAAGAGGCCCATGATCACTCTGGATGAACTGCAGAGATCTACAGCTGAGGTGGGAGACTCTGTCCATAGGACAACAATCAGTCGTATATTGCACAAATCTGGCCTTTATGGAAGAGTGGCAAGAAGAAAGCCATTTCTTAAAGATATCCATAAAAAGTGTTGTTTAAAGTTTGCCACAAGCCACACCAAACATGTGGAAGAAGGTGCTCTGCTCAGATGAAACCAAAATTGAACTTTTTGGCAACAATGCAAAAAGTTATGTTTGGCGTAAAAGCTACACAGCCCATCACCCTGAACACACCATCCCCACTGTCAAACATGGTGGTGGCAGCATCATGGTTTGGGCCTGCTTTTCTTCAGCAGGGACAGGGAAGATGGTTAAAATTGATGGGAAGATTTTATTTTATTTGATTTATTTTACCTTTATTTAACCAGGTAGGCAAGTTGAGAACAAGTTCTCATTTACAATTGCGACCTGGCCAAGATAAAGCAAAGCAGTTCGACAGATACAACGACACAGAGTTACACATGGAGTAAAAACAAACATACAGTCAATAATGCAGTATAAACAAGTCTATATACAATGTGAGCAAATGAGGTGAGAAGGGAGGTAAAGGCAAAAAAGGCCATGATGGCAAAGTAAATACAATATAGCAAGTAAAATACTGGAATGGTAGTTTTGCAATGGAAGAATGTGCAAAGTAGAAATAAAAAATAATGGGGTGCAAAGGAGCAAAATAAATAAATTAATTAAAATTAAATACAGTTGGGAAAGAGGTAGTTGTTTGGGCTAAATTATAGGTGGGCTATGTACAGGTGCAGTAATCTGTGAGCTGCTCTGACAGTTGGTGCTTAAAGCTAGTGAGGGAGATAAGTGTTTCCAGTTTCCAAGATGGATGGAGCCAAATACAGGACCATTCTGGAAGAAAACCTGATGGAGTCTGCAAAAGACCTGAGACAGGGACGGAGATTTGTCTTCCAACAAGACAATGATCCAAAACATTCAAAAATAAACATATCCAGGTGTTAGAATGGCCAAGTCAAAGTCCAGACCCGAATCCAATCGAGAATCTGTGGAAAGAACTGAAAACTGCTGTTCACAAACGCTCTCCATCCAACCTCACTGAGCTCGAGCTGTTTTGCAAGGAGGAATGGGAAAAAGTTTCAGTCTCTCGATGTGCAAAACTGATAGAGACATACCCCAAGCGACTTACAGCTGTAATCGCAGCAAAAGGTGGCGCTACAAAGTATTAATTTAAGGGGGCTGAATAATTTTGCACGCCCAATTTTTCAGTTTTTGATTTGTGAAAAAAGTTTGAAATATCCAATAAATGTCGTTCCACTTCATGATTGTGTCCCACTTGTTGTTGATTCTTCACAAAAAAAGACAGTTTTATATCTTTATGTTTGAAGCCTGAAATGTGGCAAAAGGTCGCAAAGTTCAAGGGGGCCGAATACTTTCGCAAGGCACTGTATCTACGATAAATGCCCCTTTCTCTATTTCTCTTTCCCCACCCCCTCTCCATTGTGTAACAAGACGTCATATCCTGTCAGTCCACTATGGACTTTTCTCTCATGTAAGTGTTTATGTGTATTCTGTGTTATTATTTAGTTAGTTTACCACTTTCAAAATGCCATTGTATTTAGAATATGCACACCTGGTTTACATTGAAAGCACACAGAATGAAATAGTTCTCCAAGTCTTCCATATCTCTATTCCATCACCATAGGAATTTCCCATCACACTGCATTATTCTCTATATGTGTACAGTTTAATATTCACAACAGCTATCAATTTTTTGACACCATAATATGATTACTGTAGATGTCATGTTTTTTTCATCCCTATCTGGACAACATGCTCATAATTAATCTTGGCATAAATCTGCTTTTTGGCAGCTACAGTCTTTAGAGCAGGCTGAAACACAACGCCACACACACCACACAGCACAGCTAGCTAGAATCTCTCACACACACACAAACACACACACACACACACGCTTACCATTAGTGAGCCTGTTTCATCCTCACATTGAAATCCATACGTTAAATGGTTACATGGTAACATTAGTCTCACGTTACTAATGTCTGGAACGTGAGGAAGCCATGGAAATTGAAGTTCCATGGTAATAGAGCACTTTACTGGATGAAAACAATTATTAAAACAGTAAGTGTACATTGATTCATGTTGAATTTCTGCCCTTGAGGGCCAATGCTGGAATGGGTTTTGTCTTTCCATTGTTGTTAATTGGTCAATTAATGTCATGTATTGGCCATACAAAACTTACTCACCTGGACGGTGGTCAGTAGGGTTGTGTGGTTCAGTTGGTAAAGCATAGTGCTTGCAACGCCAAGGTTGTGGGTTTGATTCCCATGGGAGACCAGGACAAGAAAATGTTGTGTCCCTTGTATATATTGTTTTACATATTTTCCGTCGCATATCCTTCAAAATATTTTGCTAAACCTCATCATCTAAATACTCTCCTGCAACCCGCCTCACCCAATGTGGCGTGGATCTGCTTTTTTTCCCTAAAGTATTTATATTTACTTCGGATCTGGAATCCCTCAACTGAAGCTAGCCAGCTAACTACCAGATATCAGTCAGCAAACCATTGGGGGCGGTCATTAGCTAACCTTCAGCTCGGAAAGCTCTCGCCAGTTCGAACAACGTGACTCTAACCAGAGCATAACGGACCTGTTATTTTTATCCCCGGATTCCTAACGCAAACTGAACATTTTCATCTGGATCTTCACAACTAGCTAACCGCAATCCCGGATGACTACTCCTGGCTAGCGTTTCCATCCCAGAGCAAGCACCAATTTAGCTTGAAGCTAGCCCGGCCAGGGCTCCTGTGCTACCACCGAAGCATACTCCTGGGCTACAATATCGGCCTGCTAGCTACGTAGAGCTACTTGGAACCCTACTAATTCTACGACTGGTCTATCGACGTCACTGCATGAAGAGGCAAAAACAGACTTACCCCCATCGCGACGTCCCCACCCCAAAGGCTAACTTTCTAACCCCTGCTATCTGCTTGATTGCTAACCCGGTCTGCTAACTACTAAACTGTCGGGCCCTGGTCTGCTAACTGCTAGCTTGCCTGCCTGGTCTGCTAACTGCTAGCCCTCTCTAACTGCTTGCTTGCTAACCCGGTCTGCTAACTGCTAGCTTGCCTGCCCGGTCTGCTAACTGCTAGCCCTTGCTAACTGCTTGCTTGCTAACCCGGTCTGCTAACTGCTAGCTTGCCCTGGTCTACTAACTGCTAGCCCATGTTAACTGCTTGCTTGCTAACCCGGCCTGCTAACTGCTAGCTTGCCCTGGTCTACTAGCTGCTAGCTTGTTTAGCTCCGGCCTACTAACTGTTAGCTTGTTAGCCTGCTAACTGCCTGAATCGCCATGTCCCCAGCCAGCCCAACCACTCACTGGACCCATATGTTCACTTGGCTATGCATGCCTCTCTCTATTATCAATATGCCTTGTCCATTTCTGTCCTGGTTAGTGATTACTGTCTTATTTCACTGTAGAGCCTCTAGCCCTGCTCAATATGCCTTAACCAACCATGTTGTTCCACCTCCTACATATGCGATGACATCACCTGGTTTAAACATCTCTAGAGACTATATCACTTTCTTCATTACTCAATGCCTAGGTTTACCTCCAATGTACTCACATCCTACCTTACCTTTGTCTGTACACTATGCCTTGAATTTATGCTATCGTGCCCAGAAACCTGCTCCTTTTACTCTCTGTTCTGAACGTGCTAGACGGCCAGTTCGTATAGTTTTTAGCCGTACCCTTATCATACTTCTCCTCTGTTCCTCTGGTGATGTGGAGGTTAATCCAGGTCCTGCAGTGCCTAGTTCCACTCCCACCCCCCAGGTGCACTCATTTGTTGACTTCTGTAAACGTAAAAGCCTTGGTTTCATGCATGTTAACATTAGAAGCCTACTCACTAAGTTTGTTTTACTCACTGCTTTAGCACACTCTGCCAACCCAGATGTCTTAGCCGTGTCTGAATCCTGGCTTAGGGAAACCACCAAAAACCCTGAAATCTCCATTGCTAACTATAACGTTTTCCTGCAAGATAGAACTGCCAAAGGGGGCGGTGTTGCAATCTACTTGCTTTCCACATGGCTACCCCTACCCCGGTCAACTGCCCGGCACCCTCCACAGCAACCCGCCAAAGCCCCCACCATTTCTCCTTTACCCAAATCCAGATAGCCGATGTTCTGAAAGAGCTGCAAAATCTGGACCCCTACAAATCAGCCGGGCTAGACAATCTGGACCCTCTCTTTCTAAAATGATCTGCCGAAATTGTTGCAACCCCTATTACTAGCATGTTCAACCTCTCTTTTGTATCGTCTGAGATTCCCAAAGATTGGTAAGCTGCAGCAGTCATCCCCCTCTTCAAAGGGGGTCACACTCTAGACCCAAACTGCTACAGACCTATATCTATCCTACCCTGTATTTCTAAGATCTTCGAAAGCCAAGTTAATAAACAGATGACTTACCATTTCGAATCCCACCATACCTTCTCCGCTATGCAATCTGGTTTCAGAGCTGGTCACCTCAGCCACGCTCAAGGTTCTAAACGACATCATAACCGCCATCGATAAGAGACATTACCAACTATACCAACTATAGTCGGCCATAATAACGGCCATCTTTAAATCAGGAGACCCTGCTAACGTGAGTAACTACAGGCCCATTAGTATATTACCTGTGGTGTCAAAGGTTGTTGAAAAGTGTGTAGCAGAACAACTGATTGCCCACCTCAACAACAGCCCCTTCACATTACACTCCATGCAGTTTGGCTTCAGAGCGAAACACTCCACAGAAACGGCCAACTGCTTTCTTCTGGAAAATGTGAAGTCCAAGATGGACAAAGGGGGTGCTGTTGGGGCTGTGTTTCTGGACCTAAGGAAGGCTTTTGATACTGTTAACCATGAGATTCTCATCACAAAATTGTCCAAGTTCAACTTTTCCCCTGATGCCTTGAGATGGATGAAATCATACCTTGAAGGCAGAACTCAGTGTGTCAGAGTGAGCAATGAGCTGTCGCCCACTCGTAGCTATGATGTGGGCGTGCCCCAAGGGTCAATACTGGGGCCCCTCCTGTTCAGCCTGTACATTAATGATCTGCCTTCTGTCTGTACTGGGTCTGAAGTTCAAATGTATGCAGATGATACAGTGATATATGTGCATGCAAAGAGCAAACAACAAGCTGCACAAGAACTCACTACTGTAATGGTCCAGGTTACAAAGTGGCTCAGTGACTCGTGTTTGCATCTCAATGTGAAAAAAACTGTTTGCATGTTTTTCACAAAGAGGGCAACAGATGCTACTGAGCCAGATGTCTATGTGTCAGGGGAGAAGCTCCAGGTGGTATCCGATTTTAAGTACCTTGGCATCATACTTGATTCCAACCTCTCTTTTAAAAAGCATGTGAAAAAGGTAATTCAAATAACCAAATTCAACCTAGCTAATTTCCGATTTATACGAAATTGTTTGACTACAGAGGTAGCAAAACTGTACTTCAAATCTATGATACTCCCCCACTTAACATACTGCTTGACTAGTTGGGCCCAAGCTTGCTGTACAACATTAAAACCTATTCAGTCTGTCTACAAACAGGCTCTCAAAGTGCTTGATAGGAAGCCCAATAGCCATCATCATTGTCACATCCTTAGAAAGCATGAGCTCTTGAGTTGGGAAAATCTTGTGCAATACACCGACGCATGTCTTGTATTCAAGATCCTCAATGGCCTGGCTCCCCCTCCACTCAATATTTTTGTTAAACAGAAAACCCAGACATATGGCAGCAGATCCACAAGGTCTGCCATGAGAGGTGACTGTATAGTTCCCCTAAGGAAAAGCACCTTTAGTAAATCTGCATTCTCTGTGAGAGCTTCCCATGTCTGGAATACACTGCCATCAGACACACATAACTGCACCACATATCACACTTTCACAAAATGCTTGAAGACATGACTAAAGGTCAATCAGATTTGTGAACATGGTCCCTAGCTGTGTGTTGCCACTCCATGTTGTCTGTTGTCTGTAGCTTGTGAGGTGTGGAAACACTTTGTTGCTTTTATGAATTTTGTCTTGCTGCTTTTTGTTTTATGCTGCTCTGTCTGTATGCTATGTCTTGCTTGTTCTATGTTGCTATTGTCTATATTGTAATTGTTTTTAATAACCTGCCCAGGGACTGCGGTTGAAAATTAGCCGGTTGGCTAAAACCGGCACTTTTACTGAAATGTTGATTAATGTGCACTGTCCCTGTAAAAATAAAAATAAACTCAAACTCAAACTCAAACTACTTCTCTGATAGAGTTCAGTGTGTCAAATCGGAGGGCCTGTTGTTTGTACCTCTGACAGTCTCTATGGGTGTGCCACAGGGTTCAATTCTCGGACCGACTCTCTTCTGTATACATCAATGATGTTGCTCTTGCTGCTGGTGATTCTCTGATCCACCTCTACGCAGATGACACCATTCTGTATTCTGTATACTTCAATGCCATACAACTCTCCTTCCGTGGCCTCCAACTGCTCTTAAACGCAAGTACAACGAAATGCATGCTTTTCAATCGATCGCTGCTCGCACCTGCTCGCCCGTCCAGCATCACTACTCTGGACAGCTCTGACTTAGAATACGTGGACAACTACAAATACCTGGGTGTCTGGTTAGACTGTGAACTCTCCTTCCAGACTCACATTAAGCATCTCCAATCCAAAATTAAATCTAGAATCGGCTATATCGCAACAAAGCATCCTTCACTCATGCTGCCAAACATACCCTTGTAAAACTGACCATCTTACCGATCCTCGATTTCGGTGATGCCATCTATAAAATAGCCTCCAACACTCTACTCAACAAACTGGATGCAGTCTATCACAGTGCCATCCGTTTTGTCACCAAAGCCCCATACACTACCCACCATTGCGACCTGTACGCTCTCGTTGGTTGGCCCTCGCTTCATATTCGTCGCCAAACCCACTGGCTACAGGTTATCTACAAGTCTCTGCTAGGTAAAGCCCCGCCTTATCTCTGCTCACTGGTCACCATGGCAGCACCCACTCGTAGCACGCACTCCAGCAGGTATATCTCACTGGTCACCCCCAAAGCCAATTCCTCCTTTGGTCGTCTTTCCTTTCAGTTCTCTGCTACCCATGACTGGAACGAATTGCAAAAATCTCTGAAGCTGGAGACTCACATCTCCCTCACTAGCTTTAAGCACCAGCTGTCTGATCAGCTGTTTACAGATCACTGCACCTGTACTTAGCCTATCTGTAAACAGCCCATCTACCTACCTCATCCCCATACTGGTATTTATTTATTTATTTAGCTCCTTTGCACCCCAGTATCTCTACCTGCACATTCATCTTCTGCCGATCTACCATTCCAGTGTTTAATTGCTATATTGTAATTACTTCGCCACCATGGCCTATTTATTTCCTTAACTTACATAATTTGCACTCACTGTATATAGACGTTTTGTTTTGCTTTGTTCTACTGTATTATTGACTATGTTTTGTTTATTCCATGTGTAACTGTGTTGTTGTATGTGTCGAATTGCTACGCTTTACCTTGGCCAGGTCGCAGTTGCAAATGAGAACTTGTTCTCAACTAGCCTACATGGTTAAATAAAGGTGAAAAAACAAACAAACAACAACAAAAAACTGTAGCAATATTTTTTAAACACATTTTTGGGGAAAACTAAAGTCCAGGTTGTACCTCCCTGTTTCGAAACATTGTCTCCCTATTGGACACAACTCTGGTTTCCCAGGTCTGAAGCAGTCCTAATTAGAGAGAAAGACTCTCCATTACCATAATAAAATGTATTTGGTATCAGTGGTGGGGTGGCCTTTGTAGGAGCGAGTACTTGTGGCATTTGAGGCTTGGTGTGAATGCTAGGACATTTTGAGAGAGTGGAAATGCTGTAGCATGGTGTATGTGAGAATACTAACAGGCTCTTCTTGAGACCTCGGCCCATATCCACAATGTGTCTCAGAGTGCTGTTAAGTATAAATTGTTTATCAGTGGGCCTAATGAAGGAATCATAGTTAAGCGCATTGGGCCAGTAACCGTAACGTTGCTGGTTTGATTCATCGATCGGACTAAGTAAAAGATCTGACGATGTACCCTTGCGCAAGTCACTTAACTTTACTTGCTCTGGAGATGGTTAAAACCTAAATCATGGTACAAAAATGTTGTCGTTATCTATAAGTGTTACCACACCCTCTATAATGAAACTATGTTTAGCCCTATATCATAAAGTTGCTTGTGTAAGTTGTATTTTTTTCACATATACCAACCAGTCCAATTGAAACACATATAAACAGTGTACGCTTGTTTTCACATCTTAAGCCATAATAGGTACAATGGTGTATCATGGAACCACTGCCCTTGTCAATTCCTTAACAGTGTTATGTGTGTTAGCAGTTCTCTGTAACACAGGGTTGATTTTAAAGAGGTTGTCAATGGTGAATTACATTAGCAATGACATGATGACCAACCGGAACTTCTCTCAGCCTATTATGGTCTGACTTAGTATGTCATTTAATTAAAATGTATAGCCTACAACAGTTCATTTGTTGACACTGGCAGTAGATATCTCTCTTCTTCTCTTTCTCTATAGTTCTCTCTCTTGCTTTTTCTCTATATCTCTCTCCATCTCTGGAGCTTTGCAATAAGCATCCTTTATTCGATTGTCACTTCATTTACACTAATCCCTGTCTTGCATTGCATAGATAATCTGTAACAATGGACTAAATTAGCGGCCGAGTCAGAGGGATTTGTTCTTTAATATCAGACATCAAAACAGTGGGGCTGATATAGGAATGTGTGAAATCTACAGATTGACAGTCATAAATACAGATGACAACGGTTGTTGATTTAAGATGAGTGACAGGATGTTTTTTTTACTCACAGAGGGAGAGATATTAATAATATTTTGTTACTGTAGCCGTTTTATTATATATTTAGTCAGGTTTGGAGTTCACAGTGTGGGAGAAAGAGAGAGTCTGCACATGTGTTTGTTTGTATGTTACCATTTGTGGTCAGCTGGTTATTGGTTCCCATGGAGCTTTTTGGAGCTTCATTAATGAAATGCTCTGTCCACATGGTAAGGACCCTCTGTGGTGCTCGTGCACTATTGCCATGGAGTGGCCCATCTCAGGACAGCCCCTATGGGGCATAAACGGGGCAGTTGGGCTTTGGGACCACACATGAAATTCCCATCATTTACGGCATTCCCAGAACGTAAGTAGGGATGTTCTGAGAAGGATAAAATAACGTTTTCGAAAAGTTCCCTGAATGTTTGACAAAGGTTCTCAGGGATATCCACAGAGCTCACTTCCTTGGCATTTCCCATATTTTTCTATGTGCTGGTTTCCCAGACCCAGATCAAGTGTATCCCTGATCTAAAAAGCAAGCTTGATAGAAAAGTCTTGAGTAGAATCGTAACGGATATGGGCAATTTTTGGTATACGATTATGACCAAAGTATTTTGTTTGTAATTATCTGTGATCAGAAGAAATGCTATTTTCAGGTGGCAGCAAGCATCTTTCTCTTGTCAGTCAGTAACAGCATTTTTAAACCATTGTCTTTGAGTCAGTCATTTGCGAGGTTCTATGTGGTCTAAATAACTCAACTGGCCAGTTTGACTGACTGTAAAGATAAGGGCTGGTTGTACGTTGATCCTGCTGTTCTGATTGGATAGAGTGAAGCTGTATTTCTCTGACCACTCTCTTCATAATGTCTGTCACCCGATCACTTTTCCTCACATGTTTTTGGTCTGATCATTTAGATTGCTGCTGCCTGCTACTATAATAAATCACATGGTGAGGACACTTGCTATCAAGCTCTCAATGTGCATAATATCTAACAAGCAGGGTAAGGGTAGGGGAAAAAATATGAAACGCTGTCCGTTGCAAGTTGAGGACACACACACAGACCCACTCCTCCGCTCACTGCTCCTAATGTGCAGGTTTGTTGCAGTGCGAATGTGCACCGAGATATTTAGCCAACATCTATTTTGGCATAATAAAACACCTCCATTTTTTCAGAGTATCATCCGATCCGACAATTAACTGTCAATTTACGGATAGGATTGCGATTGGCGTATGGCCATGTCAACACACCCCTAGTCTATACCACACATTCCTTCTGCAATCTATGTTTTGTTTCATCGTGTACTCTAGTCTGTACATTCTGATCTTAACCAAAACACCGTTGTGCATAACATTTTCTACGTCTCATCAGAGCAGAAAAAGATGTCCTTCTCTTCCTAACAGAGTTTGCAAAAACATTGCATCGCTTAACAGACCACATTTCCCCATTGATGGACTTAGCGCCAGAAATGCTTGTGTCTGGATGCCGTTGGGGGAAAAAATGCAAATGCGAAGAGAGAAAAAGGAAAGGAACACAAAAGTTAAATAATGTTCATAACACCAGACAACCAATCAGCCTCCTGCCTGGCTGGCTCCAACATTTCTAGCCATTTCAAATTTGCCCAAGATAAGCAGTTACTGACAAGCAGGGGCGGACTTACGCAGCTAACAACAAATGTTCCCAACTTTAGAGAATGTTCCATTAAAAAGTAATCAACAAAAGTTTTCATAGGAATGGTCCCGTGATGTGCAAAGAATGTAATGTCAAAATGTTCATGTCAAATAGAAGTTACCCAGAATGTGGTTACCATTTTCTCAGAACTCAAAATATTTTTTGACACATTTCATGGGAACGTTGTAGGAACATTCATCTGTCCAGTTCTGTGGGTTAGGAGAATATTCCATCAACGTCCCATCAAACATATACAGAACATGTTTGCTATGTTCTCAGAATATAATATATTCATGTTCGAGACACGTTTCAATCAGGTGTCCAGTTTTCTGTGGGTTGTTTTTAATTAGCCTTTATTTAACTAGGCAAGTCAGTTAAGAACAAATTCTTATTTTACAATGACGGCCTACCCCGGCCAAACCCTCTCCTAACCCGGACGATGCTGGGCCAATTGTGCCTACCTATGGGACTCCCGATCTCGGCTGGTTGTGATACAGCCTAGCGTCGTTAGGAGAATATTCCATCAACATCCCAACAAATACACAAAACTTGGTTGCCATGTTCTCAGAAAATAAGATATTAATATTCGAGACATGTTAACACTAGAACCGCCAAGACAGTCAATCTGACTTTTTTAAATGTTGTAATTTCAATAACTTAAAATCAATAAAAACCTTGAACCCACCTGTCCCTGACTTTTCTTAAATGTGTGTAGCAGTACTTTTAGATAAATATTATTAAATACCACAACAGATCTGAGTATTTCATCCTCAAAATGTCAAAATGACCGTATGCATACTTAACAGTAGAATACCAGGGCCTCGAGGAGTAGACCTACCAATAGCCACCAGTCTAATCCAATTAACTAGAAAAGCCTGGCCTCGTTGGACCCCCCCTAAGTGTCAAAGTCATTCTCGTCCACCGACTGGGTGGACTTGGTGCAGCTCGGCAGTGAAGGCTAATTTGGAGCTGCAGGATTGTGGCTGCTGTTCCCACACAGCCGTTGCCCACGCCAGGGCCTTGCCCGAGAGTAGAGAGGTGATTTAAGCAATCATGGCCTGATCGGTGTGGAACGAGGAGGACTGTAGCTCTTTCCGGGTGGCCGTTTTACCACTCAGGGGCTGGGATCAAAATCAAATCAAACTTTATTTGTCACATGCGCCGAATACAAGTGTAGACTTTACAGTGAAATGCTTGGTATGTTTGGACCATGTAAGTTCGTTGATTATGTGGACACCAAGGAACTTGAAACTCTCGACACACTCCACTACAGCCCCATCAATGTTAATGGGGGCCTGTTCGGCCCACCATTTCCTGTAGTTCACGATCAGCTCTTTTGTCTTGCTCACATTGAGGGAGAGGTTGTTGTCCTGGCACCACACTGCCAGTTCTCTGACCTCCTCCCTATAGGCTGTCTCATCGTTGTCGGTGATCAGGCCTACCACTGTTGTGTCATCAGCAAACTTAATGATGGTATTGGAGTCATGTTTGGCCATGCAGTCATGGTTGAACAGGGAATATAGGAGGGGACTAAGTACACACCCCTGAGGGGCCCCGGTGTTAAGGATCAGCGTGGCAGACGTGTTGTTGCCTACTCTTACCACCTGGGGGCGGCCCATCAGGAAGTCCAGGATCCAGTTGCAGAGGGAGGTGTTTAGTCCCAGAGTCATTAGCTTAGTGATGAGCTTTGTGGTGTTGAACGCTGAGCTGTAATCAACTAACAGCATTCTCACATAGTTGTTACTTTTGTCCAGATGAGAAAGGGCGGTGTGGAGTGAGATTGAGATTGCGTCATCTGTGGATCTGTTGGGGCGGTATGTGAATTGGAGTGGATCTAGAGTGTCCGGGAAGATGCTGTTGATGTGAGCCATGACCAGCCTTTCAATGCACTTCATGGCTACCCACGTGAGTACCACGGGGTGGTAATAATTTAAGCAGGTTACCTTCGCTTCCTTGGGCACAGGGACTATGACTGGTCTGCTTGAAAGGTATTACAGACTTTGTCAGGGAGAGGTTGAAAAGGTCCGTGAAAACACTTGACAGTTGGTCTGCGCATGCTCTGAGTACACGTCCTGGTAATCTGTCTGGCCCAGCAGCTTTGTCAATGTTGATCTGTTTAAAGGTTTTGTTCACATCAGCTATCGGGAGCATTATCACACAGTCATCCAGAACAGCTGGTGCACTCTTGCATGCTTCAGTGTTGCTTGCCTCGAAGCGAGCATAAGGCATTTAGTTCATCTGGTAGGCTCGTGTCAGTGGGCAGCTCGTTAGAGCTGGTGTAATAGGATTCAATCTTAATCCTGTATTGACGCTTTGCTTGTGTGATGGTTCGTCTGAGGGCATAGTGGGATTTCTTATAGTGGCACTCCTTGAATGCGGCAGCTCTAGCCTCAGCTCTAGCTCGATGCGGATGTTGCCTGTAATCCATGGCATCTGGTTGGGATATGTATGTACAGTCACTGTGGGGATGACGTCGTCGATGTCAATCTGATGAAGCCGATGACTGAGGTGGTGTACTCCTCAATGACATTGGATGAATCCCTGAACATATTCCAGTCTGTGCTAGCAAAACAGACCTGTAGTGTAGCATCCACATCATCTGACTACTTCCGTATTGAGAGAGTCACTGGTACTCGGGTTGCCGGTGCAGATTCCCTGGAGGAACTACAGCAATGCCTTTAGCAATAGGTGATGAGACTTGGGCGTTGACTCCTCCTGGGTTGGACTGTGGATAGAGGGATTCGGTATGTGCCTAGAGGGTTTCTGATATCTGGAAGAGTTGTTCTTGCTGCTGCCCCAGCAGTGCTCCTTGGTGGGTTACAACCTTCTTGATCTGGGTGATCTCTGCTGGGTCCATGTTGTAGGCTGAAGCTTGCTGTAGCATGGTGAGGTTGGACCCAGGTGCAGAGAAGAGACCAGAAGAGGAATCAGTGTTTAAGGATACACATAATACTTTACTGAGAAACGGTAATGGAAGGATCACAGTAACACTGGGAAAACAACAAACACTAAGTCGCGAAAACTCACTCAGGAGATAACACAAGGGAAATCATAATGAGTAAATGTCCTATTTACTCATTAAGTGTGAGTGTCGTTAATGTCTCTAGGACGGTCTCTCCCATCCTCTGGTGGAACTATGACATGGTTGTGTTTTGTAGGAATTTATCACAATGCAAGCCTGCTCATTGGAAATAAAACACCAGCAGTCCTCAGAGTAATTTAATAATATGCATGGAGTGTTATAGTTGTATAAATATTTCACCTCGCAGGCCTTCCTTTTTGGAAATAATACACCAGCAGTACTAATGCAATGCAATATAAGCTTCACAGTGAAACACAACTATTCTGGCTATTTATCATTCTTAAACAGTAAGCAAAATAGCTTATTCACTATATATATTTTTTTGCTTCAGCCTCTGTACAAAGCTTACCTGTCATATGTCCACGATGTAGCAGCAGACCAAGCAACACCACGTACAATTATTCTGGTTGGTGTCAGCTCATTAATTCACTAACAGGTACTGAGAAAATTGATTCTGTTACTTGATTACTTGTTATTCATGTTAACTATTTCTATTCTTGGGATAGTTGTTCACTGAATAATTTTGCACGCCCAATTTTTCAGTTTTTGATTTGTTAAAAAAGTTTGAAATATCCAATAAATGTCGTTCCACTTCATGATTGTGTCCCACTTGTTGTTGATTCTTCACAAAAAATACAGTTTTATATCTTTATGTTTGAAGCCTGAAATGTGGCAAAAGGTCGCAAAGTTCAAGGGGGCCGAATACTTTCGCAAGGCACTGTAGTTAGCATCAGAGTTATCCGCTGTGAACAAGTTTCAGATAGATACCAAACATGGATAACATAGTATTATTCTATCACTTTTTCAATAGTCAGTCCTCTAGATACTGTAAGAGAGAAATACATTTTGTCCCCTCAGAGGGGGAAGGGATGACTAATCCTTGGGCATTGTCCTTTGATCTTTCCTGGTGTTCCTGGACCATTTGCCATGCAACTCCAGGTGTCAGAGGGCACATACTGTACAGTACATTTGAGCCGAGCCTACACTTCTGAAAGTAATATACAGGTTAAAAGGTAACTGTAATAATATTACAATATTTTAAGACAGTAACTCGTTATAAAATGCATATTGATGAACTTTGTAAACGGCTAAAAATCAAGCTAGGCCCTCTATAGAAACAGGACATGCTTGTCCTCTACAAATGGAAGACAAATTGTGCAAGCTACTTTTAAGTGTTATAGATTATGGGGATATTATTTACATGCATGCTACGGCATCAACACTTAAATCGCTGGATGCTACTTATCATTGTGCACTTAGGTTTATTACGGGTGTTAGCTACAGAACACACCACTGTATTTTATATCATCATGTGGGTTGGACTTCGCTGTCCGTGAGACGAGAACACCATGATCTCGTGTTTGTCTATAAAGCACTTCTGAATAAGCTACCTTCTTATTTATCATCACTCATCAATATTAGAATTAAAATTACTAAAGCCAGGTCTCAAGCATGGATTACACTTGAGGCCCATGCGATTTCCACAGAGTTGGGTATGGCTGCCTTTTCCTGTTACACTCCTTGCCTATGGAATAGCCTGCAGACTAAACTTAAACTTGAGACTCTTGTCCCCCTTGTTCATTTTAAATATTTATTGGAGCATTTTTATTTTTGTATTGCTTGTAACTGTTTCGGGTAATGCAAGTTCTTGTGCTGTTAGTAGAATAACCTATGTGTAAATTAAATCTGTGTATATAAAATGTATATACATATTTTTTTGTATTATCTGTGATCGTTTTGTTTGTCTTGTTTAGTTTTTTTTTGTCATTGTACCTAAACTGTATGTGTAAACATGTATACGCAGGGCCCAGCTGTAAAAGAGACCTTGGTCCCAGCCTGTGTTCCTTGTTGAAATAAAGGTATAATAATAATAAATATTCTTCAGGCTAGGGTCTACTTTTCTCCACTTCCTGTCTGACTGACATGCCCATAGTAAACTGCCTGTTACTCAGCATATGTATATAATTGGTACCATTGGATAGAAAACACTTTGACGTTTGTAGAAATGTTAAAATAATGCATGAGACTATAACACAGTATATATGGTAGAAGAAAATCCAAAGAAAAACCAACCTGACAATTTGTTTTGAGAGCCCATGCTCTTCCAATGGAATGTATAGGGTCATATCCAAATCCAGCTCCCAGATTGCAATTCCTATGGCTTACACTAGATGTCAACAGTCTTTGTTCAAGATTTCAGGCTTGTTTCTTCCCAAAGGAGGAAGAATTTAGAGTTTTAGTACTGGGGGTCAGAGTTGGAAATCAGTCTGTGCGCACAACGAAGAGGACCCGCACCTGCTAATTTTGCTTTACTATTGAATTCTTCTTTCCGTATGAAATATTATTGTTTAATTAAATATTTGTAGGGTACTTGACGATTAAATATATATTTATTTTGACTTGTTTTAAAACCTCTGAAAGATAGGGGGCACTATTTTCACGTCCGGATGAAGTGTGCCCAAAGTAAACTGCCTGCTATATATGCATATAATTGGATTTGGATAGAAAATACTAAAACATTTCTAAAACTGTTACAATTATGTCTGTGAGTATAACAGAACTTATTTGGCAGGTGAAACCACGAGGACAAACCATCCGTCACTCTCTTTTCAATAGTTTTTCTTTGGGGATCTAGGTTTCTAAGGCACTTGCTTGCAGTTCCTTTCGCTTCCACTCGATGTCAACAGTCTTTCGAAATTGGTTGATGTTTTTCCTTTGGGAAATGAATAAGTATGGCTGTTCAGAACGAGGGCCCGAGTCTAGTGTACTGTTGTGGTTGGGGCGCGCGACCTGAAAGCTGGCTCCACTTTGTTTTCGTCCGGTATTGAACACAGTTTATCCCGTCTAAAATGTTAGCGATTATTTACGTTTAAAAATACCTAAAGTTGGATTAGGAAAGTTGTTTGAAATGTTTGGATCAAGTTTTCAGGTAACTACAGTGGGGCAAAAAAGTATTTAGTCAGCCACCAATTGTGCAAATTCTCCCACTTAAAAATATGAGAGAGGCCGGTAATTTTCATCATAGGTACACTTCAACTATGACAGACAAAATTAGATTTTTTTCCCAGAAAATCACATTGTAGGATTTCAACCTCTTAGAACCACCCATCTCGGATCCGGGAGAATTGTCATCAACTACACTAATTAGCATAGCGCAATCGGTCAAAAAATATTACTAGAAAATATTCATATTCATGAAATCACAAGTGAAATATAGTGAAACACAGTTTAGCCTTTTGTTAATCACCCTGTCATCTCAGATTTTGAAATGATGCTTTACAGCCAAAGCAACACAAGCGTGTAAGTTGTGTAAGTTTATCGATAGCCTAGCATAGCATTATGTCCAGCTAGCAGCAGGAAGCTCGGTCACGAAAATCAGAAAAGCAATCAAATTAACCGTTTACCTTTGATGATCTTCGGATGTTTTCACTGAGGAGACTCCCAGTTAGACAGCAAATGTTCCTTTTGTTCCATAAAGATTATTTTTATACCCAAAATACCTCCGTTTGTTTGTCACGTTATGTTGAGAAATCCACCGGAAATTGCGGTCACGACAACGCCAAAAACAAATTCTAATTATATCCATAATATCGACAGAAACATGGAAAACGTTTTTTTTAATAATCAATCCTCAAGGTGTTTTTCAAATATATTGATATATTCGATAATATATCAACTGGGACAATTGGCTTTTCAGTAGGAGCGAGAGGAAAAATTACTACCTCTGTCTTTTACGCAAGAATCACTCTGAGAGCCCTCAGCTGGCCACTTACGCAACGTAGTTGTTTACGCTCATTCTTCAACATAAAGGCTTGAAACTACATCACAGTGCTGTAAACACCTTAGGGAAGCCACAGAAAAAGGAATCTGGTTGATATCCCTTTCAGTGGCCAATAGGGGTGCATAGGAAGACAATGGTTTCAAAACATGAGTCACTTCCTGATTGGATTTTTTTAGGCTTTAAAAAAAAAATCTATCGTCATTTAAGAGAAATCGTACAATGTCAAATTGGTGATGTTCAAAAATAGTTTATAAAAAAAACAGTTACATATCCAGTTGCAGCGTGTTCATACGCATCTTTTTAAAGCGTGCTTCGGAGCTCTGCGAGATTTCTGTGATTTTCTGTGATTTTCTGAAATAACACACACTCACTAAACCCTCAGTAAATAAGTCAGTTCTTAACGTAAAGACTTAAAACTCTAAATTCTATAATTGCCTACCCCAAGGAGGATATGTGTTCACTTTCAGCTTCCTGTGTAAACTGGAAGTGCCTTAAAATGGTGTCATAGGTGCTGTTTCGAAGGGTTAAAAAAGTCAGATATTTTCAAAACTTCATATGTGTGATTACGCAACCCTCATGAACTGTAAGTCAGTCATTTCTCCCAACAGATGTCAAAGAAAAGCTCTCTCACACACACACACACACACACACACACACACACACACACACACACACACACACACACACACACACACACACACACACACACACACACACACACACACACACACACACACAGCAAGGGTTGAGTGTCAAAGTACGGTGCTTAAAGACACACAGAGCCTGCAATGGCATTTCCATATTCTCAAGGCCGTGCCGAGTTCAACGAGATGCCCCGCTAGCTCGCTCTGAGTGCAGCGACCATGAAAAAAGTAGGCCCAAAATGAAGCCTGGCCCTAAATGTAATTTGCTTTTGGGTGACAGTGAGATAACCGTTCGGGTGAGAGGCACAATTCGACCTAAGTGCCTTAAATGGTGTCATAGGGGCTGTTTCAAAGGGTTAAAAAGGTCAGATCTTTTCAAAACTTCATATGTGTGATTAGGCAACCCCCATGAACTGTAAATCAGTCATGTCTCCAATAAAATGTCCAAGAAAAAAAATCACACACACACAGGTAGGACCGAGGGACACATTGAGGTGCGTTAGAGACAGACAATGCCTGCAAGAGTTACCTTTGTTCGAACTAAAAAAGAACCGTCAGACCTAGAGTTCTGAAACTTTATAAACCTGTTCTAGACCTCAGGTCGATAGTGCGTGGTGAGTGACGTGGCTCTAGAAGGTTCTCGGACAGAGAAACAGCCTCATACATTTGCAATGACTTCAATTCATTGTGACCATTACGAAAATGACGACATTTAGAAAAGACCCAGAGTCGCAAGACTAGGTGCATTGAAACCGGCTTGGCCCATAGAGACGGACCCCAATGTTTCTGTCAGATAGCTCATTCAATGACCCTAGAGCAAGGCATGGAAGAAACTGGATTTTCAGCACCAATTAAGGTCTTGCTCAGGCACCGAATGACCTATCGAGCCGAAACTCGGGATTCGGGGTCACCTCACATAGGCCTACACATAATGTCAGAACTGGATCCACAGCCAGAACTTAACTATGTGTTTTACGTTTTTATTATGTTTTAAACTGAAGGCGCTGTGCATTATGGGCCTGCTCTGAAATATGTGATAGTTGGCTTCTAAATGAGTTGGAAAAAGTGGGTTTGGTGTCAGATGGTATCAGTTTGGTGTCAGATTGATATCTAATTGACTGATGGACACTGACTTGCTAGTTGACTTTTGTACATTTGCAATATGTTTAAACAGTGAGGTACCATCACCAAAGTGACATTCTGAAATCAACACAACGAGCGATGGAGAGGAACAACTATCACTGCCCAGCCATCCTGTGTTCATCAGGCCAGTCAATTTTGCATTTCTGCAGGATTTTTGAGCATGACACATTTGTGATGGTAACTGCCCATTGAAACATATTGCAAATGCGCGTGCATTTGCAATATGATTCAACATTGAAAAAACATCACCAAATGGACATGATGAAATCAACACAACGAGCGATGGAGAGGAACCACTATCACTGCCCGGCCATCCCGAGTTCATCAGGCCAGGCAATTTTGCATTTCTGCAGTATTTTTGAGCATGTCAAATTCGTGATGGTGCATGGCAAATGGACATAACATCCTGATTTGGCATTTTCAAATGTTTCATAATGCATTTGGACATTTCTTATGGCATTTGGCCAAAACTAAGTGACTTTTGACTTCCTATGAAATCATATTGCAAATGGACAAAACATATGCCTTATGCACAAGTAAAAAGAAAATGCTGGTAAAAAATATGACTAAAGTATGTAAGTAATGTTTAACTGACTCAGTGGCTGTTTATTTAGTTCGGATCATTACGAGATAAAACATTATAGGGGGTCATAAATGCTTCTGACAAGTCTTACAATACATTATAATTGCATTATACCTGCAGGTTGAGTAAAGTGTAAGCAAGTTACCTTTTTTTCAGTTGCTGTACGTTCTGTTTTCTTTGGGGTTTAGGTAATCTATCTGCGCCTTGTTATTTTGCATTAATGGTAATGTAAAGAAATCCAGTTTTCTGTGGTGTATATTGTTTTTTCTTTATCGACACTTCTTTGCAATCATTGTAGTTTGTCAGCGATTGGGTGCAGAGATGTTGCGGAGTCAGGCGCAGGACACAGGTTTTGAGCAACACAACGGAGTGTGCCCTCTGCGGCCACAGCTGGTGCAGGGAATGGTCCCCCCTCTGGTCTTCCTCATAGCAGCCCCTCTCAACTCCATCGGTGTTGGATCCAAGGTGCTGGGAAATGGAACGGGCGGACCCCGATCCAGACGTCCGTGGGAGGCCAACAGGTTATCCCGCCGGATAGGCAAGTTCACCAGCTGGTCCAGGTTGAGAGTGGTGTCCCTGCTGGCTAGCTACCTAAGAACGTCCTCTCGTAAACTACATCTTTAGTGGTTGATCAGGGCCCGCTCATTCCATCCCGCACCAGCGGCCAGAGTTCTGAAGTCCAGTGCGAACTCTTGAGCGTTCCTCATCAACTGCCTCAGATGGAACAATCGCTCTCCCGCCGCTCTCCCTTCAAGTGGATGATCAAAAACTGCCCGGAAGCGGTTGGAGAAGTCCTCGTAGTCATCCAGAGTCGGGCCTTCCCTTCCCCAGATGGCGTTGGCCCACTCCAGGGCTTTTCCAGTCAGGCAGGAGATGAGGGCGCTCACTCTCTCGCGTCCCGAAGGGGCCGGCTGAACAGCTGCCAGGTAGAGCTCCAGCTGGAGTAGGAACCCCTGGCACCCGGCAGCTGTTCCGTCATACGCTCCCGGGAGCGAGAACTTAATCCCACTGGGTCCTGACAACGGAGGGGTGGACATCGGTGTAGGTTGAGGTGCGGGCGGAGGTGATGATGTAGTATTTACAGGAAAGCCTCCTCTCTCTCACCTGTCCATTGTTTGCAGCTCGCGATCCATGGCTGTCCCTAGATTGTGTAACACGGTCGCGTGCTGCTGGACGCACTCCGCTACTCGGAGAGAAGGGCAGGCTACACCTGCTGACTCCATTTGAACTGTCCGTGATTCTGTCAGCGATTGGGTGCAGAGATGTAGCGGAGTCAGGCGCAGGACACAGGTTTTGAGCAACACAATGGAGTTTACTCAAAAAGTCAAGCAAAAATTCCAAATTGGAATATACATACACACTAGCACATACAACAACCACTTAAGACACCTACAATCATGGACAGAACAGAAATGTATGCCACAGGGTGTTAAATAAGGAATATGATATGGGAATTGAAACCAGGTGTGTGTAATACAGACAAAACAAAACGAAACTGAAACATGGATCGGTGGTGACTAGAAAGCCGATGACGTCGACCGCCTAACACCACCCGAACAAAGAGAAGGGCCGACTTTGGCGGAAGTTGTGACATAGTTATTGATTTTAAGATGTTTGAGTATAATTTGGATGTGTATGAGAACCTGTCATTTGTTAGTGGAAGCCCAAGGAGACATTGTTTTTGAGAAGTCTACCCTATCCAATTATGCTCACACAAAAAGCCAGAAGATATGAATTTATAACAGAGTATTACTGATGGAACTTCCTAACTTGCACAGCAGTCACTAAAAGTTTTGTTCTTAATTGTGTTGTTTATTTGTTTATGGGAGACTTGTTGACTGAGTATTTGACCGTCTGACACACATCTGCTCTGCAGGTAGACTGAGTTGTCATTTCACAAGTCACAAAATGTTTTATTTTTTTAGGACTGGATAACATTTTACAGATTGAAAAACTATGGGTAGCATATTTTGAAAAGACTACTTATCGGATGTTTCAAAAATGTTTTGGGGGGTTTAGGACAGCAGGCAAAACTGCCTGTCTCCTGTCTTTGCTGCAATAAAGCATGGTGTTTTTGTCTTTTGTCTAATGTCAAGAATGTAACACATGTAACACATGTCTGAAAGGCAATATGTGTAGACTATTGCAGGAGTAGAAAAATACATTTCAGGGTTGGGTAGACATTTTCAGTTCAATGTTGCTTTTCACCTTGGTGTGTGATGGAGGATTTTTGCCCATATACACTGTGCAAAAATATAAATGCAGCAATTTCAAAGATTTTACTGAGTTATAGTTCAACTGATATTCACACCAATGCTATATTCCTGTCTACTCAATGTAGGGAGAAAGCAGCAGGTATACCTGCCTAAAGAGAATTACTAATCCAGCCCATGTGGGACTAAACCCGAACCACCCTATAACAAAGAATATTGTAAATCTATGCACACAAACCCTGTCTCCACCAGTTTGTAGAACCCGTTATATCCCCTTGCCTGATGAGATGGAGCAACTGGAGGCCATTCTGGGGTTGTTGGTTGTAGAGATATGCTTCCTAGTTGACTGTAAATTGTAGTGCCTGCACTACATGGTAGGTATAAGTTTGATAATACATTGCTTATTATATGATTACATAAATTAAATTAAATAAATGTGAGATTGAGTAATGAAGGCCTCTAGCACACATTGAGTGATGGACGCATGAACGCACACACTGGTGTTAACCTGGCCATGTAGTTTCATTATATCACCACTTGATGACGACAGAGGACAATGATAACAACCTACCAGGGAAACTTTCTACATGCAGAAATCCAGTGACAAACTGATGATTTACATATACACAAGTTGACTCAAAGGATACTGTGTCAAGCACCGCACCTCCATTTTGGCATTCCCCAACATTGTAAAAAATATTTAGGAAGTTATAGAAATAAATGTAGTAATGTGTTTTTGCCAAGTGTGTTCTATTACAGACACCTTAATGCACACTTCTACATTATATCATGTGGGCTAAACATAATTTTTTATTTTACCTTTATTTAACTAGGCAAGTCAGTTAAGAACAAATTCTTATTTACAATGACGGCCTACCCTGGCCAAACCCTAGCCCAGACACCGCTGGGCCAATTGTCCCCTATGGGACTCCTAATCACAGCTGGTTGTGATACAGCCTGGAATTGAACCAGGGTCTCTAGTGATGCCTCTAGCACTGAGCTGCAGTGCCTTACACCGCTACGCCACCATGAAAATTATATAAAACATTTTCCTTAAAGTATAATTTTACTGTCCCCACTACAACAACAAAAATACATAAATAAATTAAATTTATTTTAAATGCAGAATTACATTAATTCCTATGACATTCCTATGGAGGACTGCTTTTCTGAGAAGTGCCAATATGGCTTACCGGTGTCTTCAATCCCCTCCATGGCCAAAACATAGCATTATCTATCAAGGGTTTATATACATCATTGCATACATTACAGTCAATGGAGATACAGTATTTCTTCAAAATATGATTGCCATATGAAGTGAATGGAGGAGTTAACCAGCACATGCTCTTCCTACACTTTTTATTTACAGTATTACAATTATTTGAAACCACTTACAGCTTTACAGTTTAAGATTAAGTATATGTGAATATAAAAAACACTGGCTGTGCATGACAGCAAAGTCAGTCAGCAAAGAAACATTTAATAATTGCATTCAGCATTATTTTGTGTGTATACGTGAAATTGCAGTCAAATGTATTTTAAATAGTGTAGGTGTACATATAGGCACTATTATTAACGTTCAGAAAGTTCTGTATTTTATGAGTAGTCATAAATTGTGTCAAAACAGGGACAAGTGCCTTTAAGAGTGGGTTGACAGAGTTGAGCGTGTACCGAGAAAGCAAAGAATTGAGCGAGTTCGTTTTGCATGTCCCGGTGCAATGGGTTGCGGGGTATAAAAATGTTACACCATTCCATTGGTCCTTAAACTAAATCTCGACTCAACCGGGGCACCAGGTCTTGCAAAATGAACTGGCCCATTGAGTGTTGACGCCAGCAATGCAATACCCAATTTGTCTCGAGCAGATGCAAGCAAGCATAAAATACAGCCAATTGAGAATAGAATAGTTGAAATAAGTTATCCATGTTTAAGTTTTCAGAAGGAACTGAAGAGTTTAGAAAATGTCAAGTCATGTCTTAAAGTAATTTACTTGTTTGTTAGAGAAACAGGCATCTAAACAAGCCTCGGGAGGGAGCAACGCGGTGAGCGAAAGGAGCAGAGATCGGCAGGTAGGCTGTGACAGTGGGCTCATAATGAAAATGCCTTTGAGAAAAATACTCGCTACATTTTCCCCCCTCCATTTAATTAATTGTAGCTACACTTTGTTAGTCTAACAATTGACACCATGTCCACTTCATAATTGTGAACGTATAGCTAAGGCGGAAAGAGAATATGTAGCTCGCTAGCCCAATAATGGATTAAAGTAGCCTAACAGTATAGTCCAAGGAACTTTGCTATGTTTTTCATAAAGGCAAATTGGCTCTAGAAGCCAAAACAGCCAAATACTCAATCTAAACGTGAATCGATTCTCAATTAAGGTACGGTTCTAGAAATATAAATACCTCTACTTCCATAACACATCCCAAATGATTTCACAATGCAAAATAGTTGCAGCCAACAGTTTTAAGTAACACCACGTTTGTGGCGTCGGTCTTCTGTTTACACACAGGTGTTCGGGGAGACGGATGGCTAATAGCACAGGTAGTCCACACTATCTTCCCTTTTCCGTAAACAAGCGCTGTGACATGGACATATAGCCAACCCTATAAAGGTGTACTATCAATTTAACCTTTTATTTTCTGAAAATGATTTATTGTTGATATGAAAGATAAGGTCCTTGTCAAGCTTCCAAAACCTCCTTAGCGGTTTAGACCGAGATGTGGGGCTATTAACAAAACTCATCTGTACAGAAGTCGCCATTGTTCAATGACTTCTGTGCAAGTATTAAATGGAACTGAGAGTCATGATCTAGGGCTAGCTAGTCCAACAACACCACAATTCATGGAGCAGAATACCCAGAGACCTGGTACTTTGTTCACTGTTCTCGGGTGCAGGATGTCAATGTTAGCCTTTTTCTATAATAATAATATTTGCTGCCTGGTTAAAGAACAGATACCCAGGCTACACACGTGACAACTTTGTGAACTTCGGTATGCTATATTGATAAGGTATAGGTGTGGTATGGCAATGGGACATTTGTCAACTGCAAGTCAAGCTCACTAACCATGTCCAGTCTCTTCAATTTGGAGCTCTGGCAATGCCTGTCTATCATGTGCAGATAAGTTAAAGCCTTTTAATGGTGTATATTAATATTACATTTTGCAAGTAAGTGTAATATCCTGAGTGGAACAATGATTCATGGTGTCATTGACCCCACTGGCACTAGTCTGACTAATCTGGCTGTAATACACAATTAATTGGTATATACAGCCTGAGATGTTTGTGTGCAAAATCGTGTACATTTTCCTTACAAGCCAGAATGTTGACTAAAATTACGTTTGAACTTGGTCTACTCTTCCAGTTGTGTGTGCGGTTTGTCCAACATCTTCTCTATATGAGGAAAAAAAACATAACTTAGAAAGATATTAAATCCATGTTTGGTATTTGTGGCTGAAGCGACTAGCTCCTGCAAAGAAGCTGGAAAATTATAGATTTGTGGCAGCTAAGATGGTGCATGGTACAACCCATGCATTTTTTATATCTTTTTGAGTTATCTGTTTTTTGTAGAACCACCTGCAACTGGACACAGACATTTTTAGGATACCCTTTTCCCCAAATTGAGAACGAGCTGGTTGAAAAACCTATGGCGGCGTTTTGTAAAAGCTAACCTGTAACACCCAGTAATGTAACCATAGTGTACACCAGATATGCAGTAAAACTGCTACTTAGGTTTCATTCATTAGGTGGATGCTAGGGCTTGAACGTCAGCCAGGCCAGGGGAGCTAATTCTTCAGTTCCCTGACAGGGAACATAATACTTTTGGCATCTGATTGTTCTGGCAATTCTCACATAAACACTTAATTGGGAACACAAACCATTTTTGAGAATATCCTGATTAGTGGCCATTTTTAGACCTTTAACCTGTCTGGGCCCTCGCCAATGAAATTGCAGGGCGCCAAATACAAATCAACAGAAATCTCATGAATAAAACTTCTCAAACATACAATATTAGGCACCATTTTAAAGATAACATTCTCGTTAATCCAGCCACAGTGGCTGATTTCAAAAATGATTTACAGCGAAAGCTCCACAAAAGATTGTTAGGTCACCACCAAGTCACAGAAAAACCCAGCCATTTTTCCAGCCAAAGAGAAGAGTCACAAAAAGCACAAATAGAGAAGATTAATCCCTAACCTTTGATGATCTTCATCAGATGACACTCATAGGACTTCATGTTACACAATACATGTATATTTTGTTCGGCAAAGTTCATATTTATATCCAAAAATCTAATTTTACATTGCCGTGTTATGTTCAGTAGTTCCATACATTTTTAATAATGTTCCAACCGGAGAATTCCATTGTCTGTAGAAAAGCAATGGAACGAGAGCTACCTCACATGTGAAATGCACATGACTGAGATCGAGGCTGCTGCCAGGCCTCTGACTCGATCAGCTCTCATTCGGCCCTCCTTCACAGTAGAAGCCTGAAACAACGTTCTAAAGACGGTTGTCATCTAGTGGAAGCCTTAGGAAGTGCAAAATGACCCATATCCCACTGTGTATTTGATAGGGGCTGAGTTCAATAAACTACAACCTTCAGATTACCCACTTCCTGTTTGGATTTTGTTCTTAGGTTTTTGCCTGCCATATGAGTTATGTTATACTCACAGACATCATTCAAACAGTTTTAGAAACTCCAGAGTGTTTTCTATCCAATATTAATAATACTATGCATATATTAGCATCTGGGACTGAGTAGGAGGCAGTTTACTCTGGGCATGCTTTTCATCCAAAAGTGAAAATGCTGCCCCCTATCCCAAAGAAGTGTTTAACTCAATCAGTCCTGAGACCCCAGCAAAATTTGGCTTTCAATTTACAGTGCCTTGCGAAAGTATTCGGCCCCCTTGAACTTTGCGACCTTTTGCCACATTTCAGGCTTCAAACATAAAGATATAAAACTTTTTTTGTGAAGAATCAACAACAAGTGGGACACAATCATGAAGTGGAACGACATTTATTGGATATTTCAAACTTTTTTAACAAATCAAACACTGAAAAATTGTGTGTGCAAAATTATTCAGCCCCTTTACTTTCAGTGCAGCAAACTCTCTCCAGAAGTTCAGTGAGGATCTCTGAATGATCCAATGTTGACCTAAATGACTAATGATGATAAATACAATCCACCTGTGTGTAATCAAGTCTCCGTATAAATGCACCTGCACTGTGATAGTCTCAGAGGTCCGTTAAAAGCGCAGAGAGCATCATGAAGAACAAGGAACACACCAGGCAGGTCCGAGATACTGTTGTGAAGAGGTTTAAAGCCGGATTTGGATACAAAAAGATTTCCCAAGCTTTAAACATCCCAAGAAGCACTGTGCAAGCGATAATATTGAAATGGAAGGAGTATCAGACCACTGCAAATCTACCAAGGCCTGGCCGTCCCTCTAAACTTTCAGCTCATACAAGGAGAAGACTGATCAGAGATGCAGCCAAGAGGCCCATGATCACTCTGGATGAACTGCAGAGATCTACAGCTGAGGTGGGAGACTCTGTCCATAGGACAACAATCAGTCGTATATTGCACAAATCTGGCCTTTATGGAAGAGTGGCAAGAAGTAAGCCATTTCTTAAAGATATCCATAAAAAGTGTCGTTTAAAGTTTGCCACAAGCCACCTGGGAGACACACCAAACATGTGGAAGAAGGTGCTCTGGTCAGATGAAACCAAAATTTAACTTTTTGGCAACAATGCAAAACGTTATGTTTGGCGTAAAAGCAACACAGCCCATCACCCTGAACACACCATCCCCACTGTGAAACATGGTTGTGGCAGCATCATGGTTTGGGCCTGCTTTTCTTCAGCAGGGACAGGGAAGATGGTTGAAATTGATGGGAAGATGGATGGAGCCAAATACAGGACCATTCTGGAAGAAAACCTGATGGAGTCTGCAAAAGACCTGAGACTGGGACAGAGATTTGTCTTCCAACAAGACAATGATCCAAAACATAAAGCAAAATCTACAATGGAATGGTTCAAAAATAAACATATCCAGGTGTTAGAATGGCCAAGTCAAAGTCCAGACCTGAATCCAATCGAGAATCTGTGGAAAGAACTGAAAACTGCTGTTCACAAATGCTCTCCATCCAACCTCACTGAGCTCGAGCTGTTTTGCAAGGAGGAATGGGAAAAAATGTCAGTCTCTCGATGTGCAGAACTGATAGAGACATACCCCAAGCGACTTACAGCTGTAATCGCAGCAAAAGGTGGCGCTACAAAGTATTAACTTAAGGGGGCTGAATAATTTTGCACGCCCAATTTTTCAGTTTTTGATTTGTGAAAAAAGTTTGAAATATCCAATAAATGTCGTTCCACTTCATGATTGTGTCCCACTTGTTGTTGATTCTTCACAAAAAAATACAGTTTTATATCTTTATGTTTGAAGCCTGAAATGTGGCAAAAGGTCGCAAAGTTCAAGGGGGCCGAATACTTTCGCAAGGCACTGTATCTGACTTTAATTTATCTCCATGTCCAGCCCTTATATTTAGCCTCACAATGAAGTGTTTTACCATTTTCGTTTCAGGACAACCAGGGCTACAAGTAAAACACACATTTGACCAAACAGTTGCATTCATTCGTTTTTTTTTATTGACAAATGTTAATATATATTTTTTAAGTCAGCTAAAGCAAAAACCTGATATAAATGATTGCTCACTGGGAAATTAATATCCAATTAGTCAATGACAACTGTGTGGAGTTCAGTGTTTGTGACGGCAACATTGTGAGCTTATTATAGACACTATTTCATATGAAGAATAACCTCTTAACTTCTAACTACTCTTGTGTAGCAATGATTTATTTATTTCCCCCTTATTTTACCAGGTAAGTTGACTGAGAACACATTCTCATTTACAGCAACAACATGGGGAATAGTTACAGGGGAGAGGGGATGAATGAGCCAATTGTAAGCTGGGGATGATTAGGTGGCCATGATGGCATGAAGGACAGATTGAGATTTTAGCCACTCGTATGATAAGTGCCATGGGACCTTTAGTGACCACAGAGAGTCAGGACACCTGTTTAATGTCCCACCTGAAAGACAGCACCCTACACAGGGAAATGCCCCCAATCACTGCCCTAGGGTGTTGGGATATTTGTTTTAGAACTGAGGAAAGGGTGCTTCCTACTACATCTGGTCTCCCATCCAGGGACTGACCAAGACCAACCCTGCTTAGCTTCAGAAGCAAGACAGCAGGAGGATGCAGGGTGGTATGCTGCTGGCTTATGAGTGACAGCGCAAAACATGTTACAGTTGAAGTCGGAAGTTTACATACACCTTAGCCAAATACATTAACTGAGTTTTTCACAATTCCTGACATTTAATCCAAGTAAACATTCTCTGCCTTAGGTCAGTTAAGATCACCATTTTATTTTTTAGAAATTGAAATGTCTGAATAAATGTAGAAAGAAGGATTTATTTCAGCTTTTATTTCTTTCATCACATTCCCAGTAGGTCAGAAGTTTACATACACTCAATTAGTATTTGGTAGCATTGCCTTTAAACTGTTTAACTTGGTTCAAAAGTTTTGGGTAGCTTCCCACAATAAGTTGGGTGAATGTTGTCCCATTCCTCCTGACAGAGCTGTCTGATGTAACTGAGTCAGGTTTGTAAGGCCTCCTTGCTCGCACACGCTTTTTCAGTTATGCCCACACATTTTCTACAGGTTTGAGGTCAGGGCTTTGTGATGGCCGCTCCAATACCTTGACTTTGTTGTCCTTAAGCCATTTTGCCACAACTTTAGAAGTATGTTTGGCGTCACTATCCATTTGGAAGACCCATTTGTGACCAAGCTTTAACTGGTGTCTTGAGATGTTGCTTCAATATATCCACATAATTTTCCTCCTCATGATGCCGTCTATTTTGTGAAGTGTACCAGTCCCTCCTGCAGCAAAGCACCCCCACAACATGATGCTGTCACCCACATGCTTCATGGTTGGGACGGTAATTCTTCGGCTTGCGAGCCTCCGCATTTTCCCTCCAAACATAATGATGGTCATTATGTCCAAACAGTTCCATTTTTGTTTCATCAGACCAGAGGACATTTCTCCAAAAAGTACAATCTCTGTCCCTATGTGCAGTTGCAAACCGTAGTCAGGCTTTTTTTTATGGCGGTTTTGGAGCAGTGGCTTCTTCCTTGCTGAGCAGCCGTTCAGGTTATGTCGATATAGGACTCGTTTTACTGTGGATATGATACTTTTGTACCTGTTTCCTCCTGCATCTTCACAAGGTTCTTTGCTGTTGTTCTGGGATTGATTTGCACTTTTCGCACCAAAGCACGTTCATCTCTAGGAGACAGAACCCGTCTCCATCCTGAGCGGTATGACGGCTGCGTGGTCCCATGGTGTTTATACTTGCGTACTATTGTTTGTACAAATGAACGTGGTACCTTCAGACCTTCAGGAAATTGCTCCCAAGGATGAACCAGACTTGTGGAGGTCTTGGCTGATTTTCCCATGATGTCAAACAGGCACAGAGTGGCACAGAGTTCTGGAATTTTCCAAGCTGTTTAAAGGCACAGTCAACTTGTTGCATCATACCCAAGAAGACTTTGCTAAATAGCCCAGTGCCCACTCTCGACCATCACGTTGTACAGCGCCATATTTTCTGTTCCATCGTAACTGAAACCCAGAGGGTTTTTCGCTTTTCTTGGAATAGAAACCCCATAATATTAATCAAATTAATTTAGCAAAATGTCTTAATCAATCCCATGTACTATGTTATTAGAAAAAGGTTTTAAATTCTCTACTACAGGCACTATTGAAGGCTGAGAAAGCTTCTCAAAGATGCCCTTTTGTGGTCAAACTAGCACTAACTAGCATTAATGGTACCAATGGTTCACACTTAAATAACGTGCCATAGAGGTCTGCGGCACCATGCAAGCTGCGCCGTAGTATGCTGCAACTTTTAAAGGACAAACCACTGTACTGAAGAAGACCTGAGGCTGTAAGTGCTGCCAAAGGTGCTTCAACAAAGTACTGAGTAAAGGATCTGAATCCTTATGTAAATTTGATATTTTCAGTTTTTAAATGTTACAAATTCCCCAAATTTCTAAACCTGTTTTTGCTTTGTCATTATGAGGTAGTGTGTGTATGAGTGTGTAGACTGAGATTAATATATATTTTTTAGCCATTTTAGATTAAGCCTGTAACGTAACAAAATGTGGAAAAAGTAAACAGGTCTGAATACTTTCAGAATGCACTAGTCACGGATTGGTAAACTCATTCTCACAGATCATACCACTGCTGAGAAGAGATTAATAATATTTGACCGACTGGGGGGGGAAATGGCTGGCGTGAGAATCTAAATTCATTGTACATTGTCAATTATTTGTGTTTGCTGTACTTTGCATCACATTCAGACTTCTCTAGCAATACGAAGCAAGTTTAACAGCGTTAGAAAACCACCAGAAAAGAAGGTAGGTGAACCTGCAGGAGAAAAGGAGAGTAAACGTGTAGCTCCACTCTCCACTCTGCCTTCACACGCAGTGTCTTATCACACACCTGGTGTCAGATACGGGGCCTGAGGGCAGCAGTTAGGTCTACTGACTGAACACGGCTCTCTACCTCCTACGCACTGTGCCCTGCCTCACCCCAGCCCAGCCCTGCCCAACACAGCCAAACCACAGAGACTGTCAAAGAACTCCCATACAGAAACCAGAAGGTACAGATTCACAGGGATTATACTAATAATGACAAAATCCGACCACTTACAATGGTAATACTGTCGATACTGTGGTAATGGCTTACAAGTATGAATAGAAAAAGTAATAATTGATTTGGACTGTTTTTAGTCAACAAATGATGTTATTGCACATGTAAGCCATATAAGTGGGAGAATCTCAGTGCCTTAACCAGGTAGGGATCATTCAAAGAATCTGACTACCTGTATAATGCAAAAATAATCTACTAACGGAATTATTTACATGTACCCACATTTGATCATTTGTCTTTTGTAGACATGCACATTAGCTACTCATTAGCATAGACTGGTGCCATTATATGGGGATCTGATAGCAACGGTGGTTATGGTTTTATACCTAGCATTACGTAACCAATTTACACACATCTTACTGGAGCAATTAAGGTTAATGGCTCTTCGCTAATAGTAGAACTGAAATCCCTGATTGTGACCAACAGCATAAAGTCCCATGTGGGTTTCCCCCCTATTTTATTTTTATTTTACTGTGTTTGAATGGACTATTTAGGCTATTCACTGACCACCACATGAGTCTTATTCACTAGGCACCAAACTTTCACTCACCCTCATACACTATATGGCAAGCTTCTCCCCTCAGTGTTTTAAATTTAGATAATTAATCACTCAACAAACCTCACAGGGAATGGTGACAATGGCCTAATCAGGAAGTTTATTTGATCAGTGCAAAGTGGAGTTGTTAAATTAAGTGCAGTAATCTCTTCAAAGAAGCTGAACGACTGGCTCCCCCATGCCTCAGTGAGTCCTGAGTGCATTTTGGACTCAGTCAATATCTGACTGCTTAGGGTTTGCATCACATTCAGACTTCTCTAGCAATACGAAGCAAGTTTAACAGCGTTAGAAAACCACCAGAATAGAAGGTAGAAAAGGAGAGTAAACGTGTAGCTCCACTCTCCACTCTGCCTTCACACGCAGTGTCTTATCACACACCTGGTGTCAGATACGGGGCCTGAGGGCAGCAGTTAGGTCTACTGACTGAACACGGCTCTCTATGCACTGTGCCCTGCCTCACCCCAGCCCTGTGTAAATGAGGGTCAGGCTGTGTGAATGAGTGTGAGTCCTTAGATGGTTGAATTTATCTCATTGACTGCCTGAGAGGATCAATGCCTTTTCTGGCACTAACAAGTGCTCGTGATCAAAACAATAGCATGTTTTGCCATGAGTAATGCCTAATTGTCTATATGGAGCCATATAAGGCCACGCATTTTGAGAGCAAAAATATGTTTTATAATCTTGCCTAGTGTTTGCTAATCAAACAGGATATGACTTGTCTTTTACAGACCCAATATATAGGCTAAACCATTTTCTTCGTTGTATTTTTCACTTTTAATGGATTGTCAAATAGTCAACTTTTTTGTCATGATAACAATAAGTGACAAATGATATATGTGACAATATATTTGTCAATCTCCTTTAATTGCCTCACCAAACAGCTATGATGCATTTTCTTCACCAACTCCTTCTGATGCCAGCTGGAACTCCCTTCAGAATCCAGTAGCTGTAGTGCTGGGGTGACAATTGGATGATTACTTCCAAATAAGTAAGCAATTAGCACTATTATTCAGGCCAGATCAATTAAAGATGCACTATACAGAAATTGCTCCGCCATTTCCCGGTTGCAAAAATTCGAATAGTTCGCCTAATTTCAGTTTGTGACAAAACAAGCAATTATATTTTAGAGAATCAATGTACAATCTAAACCGCTGTGAAATATGTTTTCCATTACCAAAAATATTATATTTCAGCTGTTTGAAGCTGGTGTACAAAACCGAAAGCAAAATACGCTAAAACGAAACTTAGGCAAAGGAAGCGTAGAAATGGCGCACTTACAACCAATCTACTGCTTCTTATACTTTTCTTTCAATGAGTGACAGATCTATAACAAAACATTTTGTGAATTTGGTCGAGTCACCCAAAAAGTTACATATTGCAGTTTTAACCTCAAACCAACTATACATTTTTGTTCTAGCCTAGCTACTGCTTCTCATTTTGTATTCCGTACATTTATGCTATCTTGCATTGCATTAGTGAACTCCCACTACACTCGCTACACATTGAGCCTCTTTGACACTTTGATTGGCCAATGTAAATAACAAGCTGCACTCATGAAGGATACCGGACAGCAACCAGTCTCTTTTTATGGGCTGCATGTCATAAACTGCATTGAAAAGTTTTTTGTTTTGTCTTTTCGGGGTTAAAATAGAACTAAACTTTCTTTTGCTGCAAAAATTAATACCCACACAAGTACTTGAATACTAACGTCCATTCGGATATTCAAATAACCGTGCACATCCTCAGTTTCTACCTGAGGCAGATGTGCCGCTTCTGTGCAATCAAGCCACCATTGAAATTTCTTAATCTGGGTCAGGCTGTGTAAATGAGGGTCAGGCTGTGTGAATGAGTGTGAGAACAGGATTCACTGCACTGTCTCATTGTTCCTTAGATGGTTGAATTTATTTCGAAACCCACTCATCTTTGCCATATCATCCACCTCCTCCAATTGATAGAGAGAACATTTGTCCCTGTAGTACTGTATCAAATTTCCTGCTACGACTTTGTACATTTAAGCCTTGCTTTGAATGATGGTCCTATATCTGTTACCAACTGTGAAGGAATATTCTTTAGTATCTTCTATTGAAATACAGTATGTTGTGGATGAAAGTAGGTTCACAATTTCATGCAAACCAGTTTTTACTACAAGTTAAGGTTAGCGATACAAAGAATAGTTGGTGAATGTTCAATCAGTAGGATCTAATTAGGCCTATATTTTTTACTACACGCAGGGCCTTTTCAAAATATATTTGTCGGGTTGGCTTCTTACAAGATTCAAATAACGGGAGATCAAGACAAACAGCATTGCATGTTACAACACTTAAAGCAAAGCCTTAGTCAGTACCAATAGTACTGCCCTTAAACGTCACCTCTTAGTGGGTTTTGTCCGGACACGTGGAACAATTGCGCAAAGAAACAATGCCAGTTGTCTGTGTTCAAGTGCTCATGATTAATAAAGATTGCCCATTCAATCGCCCTTGTTTTTCTAACAGTAGAGTGATGACTTCATTATGAGTCAAAGGCCTCGCTGTACTGTTGGCACATGAATCAGCAATTACTCGACTGGGTGAACTGGACCACTTCCATTTTCAAATCAAATGTATTAATATAGCCCTTATTACATCAGCTGATATCTCAAAGTGCTGTACAGAAACCCAGGGGTTTCCCACCTATTTTATTTTTATTTTACTGTGTTTGAATGGACTATTTAGGCTATTCACTGACCACCACATGAGTCTTATTCACTAGGCACCAAACTTTCACTCACCCTCATACACTATATGGCAAGCTTCTCCCCTCAGTGTTTTAAATTTAGATAATTAATCACTCAACAAACCTCACAGGGAATGGTGACAATGGCCTAATCAGGAAGTTTATTTGATCAGTGCAAAGTGGAGTTGTTAAATTAAGTGCAGTAATCTCTTCAAAGAAGCTGAACGACTGGCTCCCCCATGCCTCAGTGAGTCCTGAGTGCATTTTGGACTCAGTCAATATCTGACTGCTTAGGGTTTGCATCACATTCAGACTTCTCTAGCAATACGAAGCAAGTTTAACAGCGTTAGAAAACCACCAGAAAAGAAGGTAGGTGAACCTGCAGGAGAAAAGGAGAGTAAACGTGTAGCTCCACTCTCCACTCTGCCTTCACACGCAGTGTCTTATCACACACCTGGTGTCAGATACGGGGCCTGAGGGCAGCAGTTAGGTCTACTGACTGAACACGGCTCTCTACCTCCTACGCACTGTGCCCTGCCTCACCCCAGCCCTGTGTAAATGAGGGTCAGGCTGTGTGAATGAGTGTGAGTCCTTAGATGGTTGAATTTATCTCATTGACTGCCTGAGAGGATCAATGCCTTTTCTGGCACTAACAAGTGCTCGTGATCAAAACAATAGCATGTTTTGCCATGAGTAATGCCTAATTGTCTATATGGAGCCATATAAGGCCACGCATTTTGAGAGCAAAAATATGTTTTATAATCTTGCCTAGTGTTTGCTAATCAAACAGGATATGACTTGTCTTTTACAGACCCAATATATAGGCTAAACCATTTTCTTCGTTGTATTTTTCACCTTTAATGGATTGTCAAATAGTCAACTTTTTTGTCATGATAACAATAAGTGACAAATGATATATGTGACAATATATTTGTCAATCTCCTTTAATTGCCTCACCAAACAGCTATGATGCATTTTCTTCACCAACTCCTTCTGATGCCAGCTGGAACTCCCTTCAGAATCCAGTAGCTGTAGTGCTGGGGTGACAATTGGATGATTACTTCCAAATAAGTAAGCAATTAGCACTATTATTCAGGCCAGATCAATTAAAGATGCACTATACAGAAATTGCTCCGCCATTTCCCGGTTGCAAAAATTCGAATAGTTCGCCTAATTTCAGTTTGTGACAAAACAAGCAATTATATTTTAGAGAATCAATGTACAATCTAAACCGCTGTGAAATATGTTTTCCATTACCAAAAATATTATATTTCAGCTGTTTGAAGCTGGTGTACAAAACCGAAAGCAAAATACGCTAAAACGAAACTTAGGCAAAGGAAGCGTAGAAATGGCGCACTTACAACCAATCTACTGCTTCTTATACTTTTCTTTCAATGAGTGACAGATCTATAACAAAACATTTTGTGAATTTGGTCGAGTCACCCAAAAAGTTACATATTGCAGTTTTAACCTCAAACCAACTATACATTTTTGTTATAGCCTAGCTACTGCTTCTCATTTTGTATTCCGTACATTTATGCTATCTTGCATTGCATTAGTGAACTCCCACTACACTCGCTACACATTGAGCCTCTTTGACACTTTGATTGGCCAATGTAAATAACAAGCTGCACTCATGAAGGATACCGGACAGCAACCAGTCTCTTTTTATGGGCTGCATGTCATAAACTGCATTGAAACGTTTTTTGTTTTGTCTTTTCGGGGTTAAAATAGAACTAAACTTTCTTTTGCTGCAAAAATTAATACCCACACAAGTACTTGAATACTAACGTCCATTCGGATATTCAAATAACCGTGCACATCCTCAGTTTCTACCTGAGGCAGATGTGCCGCTTCTGTGCAATCAAGCCACCATTGAAATTTCTTAATCTGGGTCAGGCTGTGTAAATGAGGGTCAGGCTGTGTGAATGAGTGTGAGAACAGGATTCACTGCACTGTCTCATTGTTCCTTAGATGGTTGAATTTATTTCGAAACCCACTCATCTTTGCCATATCATCCACCTCCTCCAATTGATAGAGAGAACATTTGTCCCTGAAGTACTGTATCAAATTTCCTGCTACGACTTTGTACATTTAAGCCTTGCTTTGAATGATGGTCCTATATCTGTTACCAACTGTGAAGGAATATTCTTTAGTATCTTCTATTGAAATACAGTATGTTGTGGATGAAAGTAGGTTCACAATTTCACGCAAACCAGTTTTTACTACAAGTTAAGGTTAGCGATACAAAGAATAGTTGGTGAATGTTCAATCAGTAGGATCTAATTAGGCCTATATTTTTTACTACACGCAGGGCCTTTTCAAAATATATTTGTCGGGTTGGCTTCTTACAAGATTCAAATAACGGGAGATCAAGACAAACAGCATTGCATGTTACAACACTTAAAGCAAAGCCTTAGTCAGTACCAATAGTACTGCCATTAAACGTCACCTCTTAGTGGGTTTTGTCGGGACACGTGGAACAATTGCGCAAAGAAACAATGCCAGTTGTCTGTGTTCAAGTGCTCATGATTAATAAAGATTGCCCATTCAATCGCCCTTGTTTTTCTAACAGTGGAGTGATGACTTCATTATGAGTGAAAGACCTCGCTGTACTGTTGGCGCATGAATCAGCAATTACTCGACTGGGTGAACTGGACCACTTCCATTTTCAAATCAAATGTATTAATATAGCCCTTATTACATCAGCTGATATCTCAAAGTGCTGTACAGAAACCCAGCCTAAATCCCCAAACAGCAAGCAATGCAGGTGTAGAAGCACGGTGGCTAGGAAAAACTCCCTAGAAAGGCCGAAACCTAGAGAGGAACCAGGCTATGAGGGGTGGCCAGTCCTCTTCTGGCTGTACCAGTTGGAGATTATAACAAAACATGGCCAAGATGTTCAAATGTTCATAAATGACCCGCATGGTCAAATAATAATAATCACAGTAGTTGTCGAGGATGCAACAAGTCAGCACCTCAGGAGTAAATGTCAGTTGGCTTTTCATAGCCGATCATTAAGAGTATCTCTACCGCTCCTGCTGTCTCTAGAGAGTTGAAAACAGCAGGTCTGGGACAGGTAGCACGTCCGGTGAACAGGTCAGGGTTCCATAGCCGCAGGCAGAACAGTTGAAACTGGAGCAGCAGCACGGCCAGGTGGACTGGGGACAGCAAGGAGTCATCATGCTAGGTAGTCCTGGGGCACGGTCCTAGGGCTCAGGTCCTCAGAGAGAGAGAGAGAGAGAGAGAGAATTAGAGAGAGCATACTTAAATTCACACAGGACACTGGATAAGACAGGAGAAGTACTCCAGATATAACAGACTGACCCTAGACCCCGACAGATAAACTACTGCAGCATAAATACTGGAGGCTGAGACAGGAGGGGTCAGGAGACACTGTGGCCCCATCCAATGGTACCCCCGGACAGGGCCAAACAGGCAGGATATAACCCCACCCACTTTGCCAAAGCACAGCCCCCACACCACTAGAGGGATATCTTCAACCACTGATTTACCATCCTGAGACAAGGCCCGAGTATAGCCCACAAAGATCTCCGCCACGGCATAACCCAAGGGAGGGCGGGGGGGCGCTAACCCAGACAGGAAGATCACGTCAGTGACTCAACCCACTCAAGTGATGCACCCCTCCTAGGGACGGCATGGAAGAGCACCAGTAAGCCAGTGACTCAGCCCCTGTAATAGGGTTAGAGGCAGAGAATCCCAGTGGAGAGAGGGGAACCGGCCAGGCAGAGACAGCAAGGGCAGTTCGCTGCTCCAGAGCCTTTCCGTTCACCTTCACAGTACTGGGCCAGACTACACTCAATCATATGACCTACTGAAGAGATGAGTCTTCAGTAAAGACGTAAAGGTTGAGACCGAGTCTGCGTCTCTCACATGGATAGGCAGACCATTCCATAAAAATGGAGCTCTATAGGAGAAAGCCCTGCCTCCAGCTGTTTGCTTAGAAATTCTAGGGACAATTAAGAGGCCTGCGTCTTGTGACCGTAGCGTATGTGTAGGTATGTACGGCAGGACCAAATCGGAAAGATGGGTAGGAGCAAGCCCATGTAATGCCTTGTAGGTTAGCAGTAAAACCTTGAAATCAGCCCTTGCCCTTGCCTTAACAGGAAGCCAGTGTAGGGAGGCTAGCACTGGACTAATATGATAATTTTTTGGGGTTCTAGTCAGGATTCTAGCAGCCGTATTTAGCACTAACTGAAGTTTATTTAGTGCTTTGTCCAGGTAGCCGGAAAGTGGAGCATTGCAGTAGTCTAACCTAGAAGTAACAAAAGCATGGATACATTTTTCTGCATCATTTCTGGACAGAAAGTTTCAGATTTTTGCAATGTTACGTAGATGGAAAAAAGCTGTCCTTGAAACAGTCTTGAAACACTCTTGATATCGAGGTCCTTCACAGTTTTATTTGAGACGACTGTACAACCACCAAGATTAATTGTCAGATTCAACAGAAGATCTCTTTGTTTCTTGGGACCTAGAACAAGCATCTCTGTTTTGTCCGAGTTTAAAAGTAGAAGGTTTGCGCCATCCACTTCTGAAACACAGGCTTCTAGCGAGGGAAATTTGGGGGCTTCAACATGTTTCATTGAAATGTACAGCTGTGTGTCATCCGCATAGCACTGAAAGTTACCATTATGTTTCAGAATTTTCTCTGCAGTTTGTTGTTCAGAAAAGTTCACCCAATTAATGGATCACAGTCATATCACAGCCATGGTGCAATTCTGACGCAATGTTGTACCATGGAAAATCCCCTGTTTTTAATGACAATTCAGAGACGGTAAGGAACCTTACAACATTGACCATCTACATTAGGCCTAGGTGAAAGGACTGGTATGTATCAATGACTGTCCTCCCTGGGTTTGGGGGGGGGGGAGGCAGTATGTAAATAAAATCTACAATGATCAAATAAATGCAAGCTAGGGTTGTATGGCTTTTTAGCTATGTATAGTAGCGTGTGTATAGTATAAGTGTGCGTACCTCTTCATGTATTACTCTTGGTGGTTTATTTCCCAGAAAGTCTGAAGTGTGTATTTTCTAAGGACAAAGGAATCATTTGTGAGGGCATGGTGAAGAATGGAGTGTTTCTCTACGGTTCTAACACTACACTAGGTGGGTGTACAGTCAGTCCTGTCTGTGAATCGGTTTGATTCATTGAACCCCCTGGGGGCCCCTTGGGCATTCCTCAACCACCAAAATATTTATTTATTATTATTTATTTTTTGGTACTCACTTGGGGTCATCACCCCCAAAAATACATTTTGATAATACAACATTTTGACATATGCAAGTCAATTTAGTCCAAATGAATAAGACTAGACTAAATAAAATAAAAAGTGCTAAAATTAACACTGAACCACAGGAGTGTTTTTTTCCCCCCGATTCTGGTAGGGGTAACTCTGGTCCCTAGTTGTAAAATGGTTGTATATGGGCTGTGATGGGACCAGTTCTCTCTCATCAGATCGTATGGTAAAAAAAATACAGAACTGCGATTGGATAATGGAACTAACAGGGCTGAGCTTTCTTTATGCGGGATTACATTGTGTAGTTATTTGCATATTTCCTTAAAAAGTTACTCACACAGTACATTGTCATCACTATTGTGTTGATTGATTGAATTCCAGTCAATCATTTTTGATTGATAAGGTCAAGGTAACCATAGCCACCCGAAGTTTGAATATAAACCAAATTTGATCATTAATATTTTCTCTGATCACAAATAAATAATCAAATAAAATGTTATTTGCCACATGCTTCATAACAACAGGTGTAGATTAACAGTGAAATGCTTACTTATGGGTCCTTTTCCAACAATGAGGAGATTCTTTTTATATACAGTACCAGTCAAAAGTTTGCACACAACTACTCATTCCGGGGTTTTTCTTTATTTTTTACTATTTTCTACACTGTAGAATAATAGTGAAGACAAACTATGAAATAACGCATATGGAATCAGGTAGTAACCAAAAAAGTGTTAAACCAGTAGTAGCCACCCTTTGCTTTGATGACAGCTTTGCACGCTCTTGGCATTTTCTCTACCAGCTTCATGAGTTGGTCACCTGGAATGTATTTCAATTAACTGGTGTGCCTTGTTAAAAGCTCATTTGTGGAATTTCTTTCCTTAATTGCGTTTGAGGCAATTAGTTGTGTTGTGACAAGGTAGGGGTGGTATACAGAAGATATCCCTCATTGGTAAAGACCAAGTCCATATTATGGCAAGAACAAGCAAAGAGAAACGACAGTCCATCATTACTTTAATATAAACTGCTTCAGCAAAAAAAGAAATGTCCTCTCACTGTCAACTGCATTTAATTTCAGCAAACTTAACATGTGTAAAATTTGTATGAACATAACAAGATTCAACAACTGAGACATAAACTGATGAAGTTCCACAGACTTGTGACTAACAGAAATGTAATAATGTATCCCTGAACAAAGGGGGGTTCAAAAGTAACAGTCAAGTAACAGCTGGTTGTGGCCACGCATTAAGTACTGCAGTGCATAACCTCCTCATGGACTGCACCAGATTTTCCAGTTCTTGCTGTGAGATGTTATCCCACTCTTCCACCGAGGCACCTGCAAGTTCCCAGATATTTCTGGGGGGAATGGCCCTAGCCCTCACCCTCCGATCCAACAGGTCCCAGACGTGCTCAATGGGATTGAGATCCGGGCTCTTCGCTGGCCATGGCAGAACATTGACATTCCTGTCTTGCAGGAAATCACGCACAGAACGATCAGTATGGCTGGTGGCATTGTCATGCTGGAGGGTCATGTTAGGATGAGCCTGCAGGAAGGGTACCACATGAGGGAGGAGGATGTCTTCCCTGTAACGCACAGCATTGAGTTTGCCTGCAAAGACAACAAGATCAGTCCGATGATGCTGTGACACACTTGCTCAGACCATGACGGACCCTCCACCTCCAAATCGATCCTGCTCCGAGAGAACAGGCTTTGGTGTAACGCTCATTCCTTTGACGATAAACACGAATCCGACCATCACCCCTAGTGAAACAAAACCGTGACTCGTCAGTGAAGAGCACTTTTTGCCAGTCCTGTCTGGTCCAGCGACGGTGGGTTTGTGCCCATAGGTGATGTTGTTAGCCTCTCTCAGCCTACTGAGGACAGTCTGAGCACTGATGAAGGGATTATGTGTTCCTGGTGTAACTCGGGTAGTTGTTGTTGCCATCCTGTACATGTCCCGCAGGTGTGATGTTCGGATGTACCGATCCTGTGCAGGTGTTGTTACACATGGTCTGCTATGCGAGGATGATCAGCTGTGATCAACAGTGCAATTTATTGCCCTGGCCACATCTGCAGTCCTCATGCTTCCTTGCAGCATACCTAAGGCACATTCACACACATGAGCAGGCATCTTTCTTTTGATGTTTTTAAGAGTCAGTAGAAAGGCCTCTTTAATGTCCTAAGTTTTCAGAACTGTGACCTTAATTGCCTATGGTCTGTAATTTGTTAGTGTCTTAACAACCGTTCCACAGGTGCATGTTCAAACTTCTTTCCTAGGGCTAGGCGTCCCACTAGTGGGACAAATTCTGATGAAACAGGAGGATGCGCAATTCAAATAAATAATCATAAAATGATGGATATTAAACATCTAGGTACATACAGTGGGGCAAAAAAGTATTTAGTCAGCCACCAATTGTGCAAGTTCTCCCACTTAAAAAGATGAGAGGCCTGTCATTTTCATCATAGGTACACTTCAACTATGACAGACAAAATGCGAGAAAAAAAACAGAAAATCACATTGTAGGATTTTTAATACATTTGTTTGCAAATTATGGTGGAAAATAAGTATTTGGTCAATAACAAAAGTTTATTTCAATACTTTGTTATATACCCTTTGTTGGCAATGACAGAGGTCAAATGTTTTCTGTAAGTCTTCACAAGGTTTTCACACACTGTTGCTGGTATTTTGGCCCATTCCTACATGCAGATCTCCTCTAGAGCAGTGATGTTTTGGGGCTGTTGCTGGGCAACATGGACATTCAACTCCCTCCAAAGATTTTCTATGGGGTTGAGATCTGGAGACTGGCTAGGCCACTCCAGGACCTTGAGATGCTTCTTACGAAGCCACTCCTTCGTTGCCCGGGCGGTGTGTTTGGGATCATTGTCATGCTGAAAGACCTAGCCACGTTTCATCTTCAATGCCCTTGCTGATGGAAGGAGGTTTTCACTCAAAATCTCACGATACATGGCCCCATTCATTCTTTCCTTTACACGGATCAGTCGTCCTGGTCCCTTTGCATAAAAACATCCCCAAAGCATGATGTTTCCACCCCATGCTTCACAGTAGGTATGGTGTTCTTTGGATGCAATCAGTATTCTTTGTCCTCCAAACACAACGTGTTGAGTTTTTACCAAAACGTTTTATTTTGGTTTCATCTGACCATATGACATTCTCCCAATCTTCTTCTGGATCATCCAAATGCTCTCTAGCTAACTTCAGACGGGCCTGGACATGTACTGGCTTAAGCAGGGGGACACGTCTGGCACTGCAGGATTTGAGTCCCTGGCGGCGTAGTGTGTTACTGATGGTAGGCTTTGTTACTTTGGTCCCAGCTCTCTGCAGGTCATTCTTGTGATCATTTTGACCCCACGGGGTGAGATCTTGCGTGGAGCCCCAGATCGAGGGAGATTATCAGTGGTCTTGTATATCTTCCATTTCCTAATAATTGCTCCCACAGTTGATTTCTTCAAACCAAGCTGCTTACCTATTGCAGATTCAGTCTTCCCAGCCTGGTGCAGGTCTACATTTTTGTTTCTGGTGTCCTTTGACAGCTCTTTGGTCTTGGCAATAGTGGAGTTTGGAGTGTGACTGTTTGAGGTTGTGGACAGGTGTCTTTTATACTGATAACAAGTTCAAACAGGTGCCATTGATACAGGTAACGAGTGGAAGACAGAGAAGCCTCTTAAAGAAGAAGTTACAGGTCTGTGAGAGCCAGAAATCTTGCTTGTTTGTAGGTGACCAAATACTTATTTTCCACCATAATTTGCAAATAAATTCATTAAAAATCCTACAATGTGATTTTCTGGTCTCTCGGAAAAGGTCCACCCCATACCTATCAGACCAAAATGACTCCACATCCATGATCTTTCCACCGTATGCCCTGCGGACATACAAGAGTGCAATAAATAATTTGCGTTCATACCTTGACATGTCCCACATACTCGTTCCTTTTTCTGTGTGCATGTGCGACAGTACAATCTCTGATGCGCTGCAACATCTGCATGTCACTTAAACAAAGTACTGTTGAGAGCGCTGGCAATTTGTCTCTTTGCATGAGGTGTAGGGCCTGCTCTCTCTGAGAATATTCTGGGAAGGCTGCCTTCTTTTTGCACTGTCACTCTTTTCTACCCAAACCGTGCCATCTCTCCCATATTCCTGTCTCACCGTGGCAGTTGGGATCACTATCTGTTGGCTCTGTTCTGTTTTTTTCTGCGGCGAAGCTCTGACATCAGTGGCGGAGGCTCAAAGTCAACATCAGCAACGTTGATTTCAAGCTCAATATCCAAACCTCCGACTCTAATTTGCAGTGCTGTCTGTGCGTCCATTTGCTTTGTTCGGCTTGCCGTTTGTGAATTACACGTTGTATTTTGTACTCCATATCTGATTTGACGCTGAGGGTATATTGTATACAATTTCCAGCCTTTCATAATAAAAATATTAGAATGCCCACAATTCTTGATTACACTGTTCTAAATTCAATCATCCTCTTCACCCTCATCATTCTTTTGCACCATGATCAGTTACTATCACCCATTTAGAATTCAAAATTACGTTTATTATGTTACTAATTTTAGCTTAGTAGCCATGTGCTGAATGGATGGACAGCACAGACATTCTTGGTAAAAGTGAAATTTGGAAATAGAGCTGCACCTCTTGAATTGAGTTATTTGACAAAGGCAAGTAGCAACTAGAAACTGCAGAATATGCTCTTTCTGTTACTATAGAATTCAAAATATTTTACCTGCATTTGACACTGATAGAGGGTTTAATAAAGTGATGCTCCATTCCCCACATCTGTCAATTACAAGATGTGCCCATCTCCTTATGTACAATTTGACAACTAATTTATTATTAGTGAAGATGGCACCGGAGGGAAGGCTCTAACCAACCATTCAATTTTTTTTTTTGCGTTGTGCGTAACGTAATGTTACACATAATGACGCTGCTAACATCTCTTATGACCAAAAAGAGCTTATGGACATCAGAACTGCGATTGCTCACCTCAAACTGGACGAAGAGTTTTTCTTCAATGAGTCAGATAATAGACACCTGACCAGGTTTTTTCCAAATTAACTCGATAATTTCGACAAACATGGCAAACGTTGTTTAGAATCAATCCTCAAGGTGTTTTTCACACATCTATTCGATGATAAATCATTCGTGGAAGTTTGGTTTCTCCTCTGAACCACATGGAAAAATGCATGCAGCTGGAGATTACGCACTAATTTCGATGGAGGACACCAAGCGGACACCTGGTAAATGTAGTCTCTTATGGTCAATCTTCCAATGATATGCCTACAAATACGTCACAATGCTGCAGACACCTTGGGGAAACGACAGAGTGTAGGCTCATTCCTTGCGCATTCACAGTCATATGGAGACATTGGAACACAGCGCCTCCAAAATCTGGGGCATTTCCTGTTTGAAATCTCATCTTGGTTTCGCCTGTAGCATCAGTTCTGTGGCACTCACAGATAATATCTTTGCAGTTTTGGAAACGTCAGTGTTTTCTTTCCAAAGCTGTCAATTATATGCGTAGTCGAGCATCTTTTCGTGACAAAATATGTTTTTCATCCAAAAATGAAATACTGCCCCCAGAGTTTCAAGAGGTTAAAAACTATCTTATGTTTCACCGTGTCATGGCAGAACAATGACCTTAAGAACATACAGCTGGTGGGTTATACAATTTATCGGCAGGACGAGCAGCCTCTGGTAAGCCACAGGGTGGGGGCCTATGTATTATGTAAACGGCAGCTGGTGCACAATATCTAAGGAAAACTCAAGGTTTTGCTCACCTGAGGTAGAGTATCTCAGCTGTAGACTACATTATCTACCTAGAGTTTTCATCTGTATTTTTCGTAGCTGTCTGCATACCACCACAGACCGACGCTGGCACTAAAACCGCAATCAGTGGATCTGTATTCCGCCATAAGCAAACAGGAAAATGCTCATCCAGAGGCGGCGCTCCTAGTGGCCGGGGACTTGAATACAGGGAAACTTAAATCAGTTTAACCTAATTTCTATCAGCATATTAAATGTGCAACCAGAGGACCACCTTTACTCCACACAGAGACGCGTACAAAGCTCTCCCTCACCCTCCATTTGGCAAATCTGACCATAATTCTATCCTCCTGATGCCTGCTTACAAGCTAAAATTAAAGCAGGAAGCATCAGTGACTCTGTCTATAAAAAAAGTGGTCAGATGAAGCAGATGCTAAACTACAGGACTGTTTTGCTAGCAGAGCCTGGAATATGTTCCGGGATTCTCCCGCTGGCATTGAGGAGTACAGCACATCACACCAGTCACTGGCTTTATCAGTAAGTGTATTGAGGACATCGTCCCCACTGTGACCGTATGCACATACCAGAAGCCATGGCCATTCGCACTTAGCTAAAGGATAAAGCTGCCACTTTCAAGGAGCGGGACTCAAACCCGGAAGCTTAAGAAATCCCTCTATGCCCTCTGACGAACCATCCAACAGGCAAAGCATCAATACAGGACTAAGATTGAAACGTACTACACAAGCTCTGATGCTCGTTTTACGTGGCAGGGCTTGCAAGCTATTACAGACTACAAAGGGAAGCACAGCCGAGAGCTCCCACGAGCCGATCAGATGAGCTAAATAACTACTATGCTCGCATCGAGGCAAGTAACACTGAAACATGCATGAGAGCGTCAGCTGTTCCAGACGACTGTGTTCACGCTCTCTGTTGCCGATGTGAGTAAGACCTTTAAACAGGTCAACATTCACAAGGCCGCAGGGCCAGATGGATTACCAGGACGTGTCCTCCGAGCATGCTCTGACCAACTCGCAAGTGTCTTCACTGACATTTTTTTCAACATCTCCATGTCTGAGTCTGTAATACCAACATGTTCCAAGCAGACCACCATAATCCCTGTGCCCAAGAACACTAAGGTGACCTGCCTAAATGACTACTGACCGGTATCACTCACATCTGTAGCCATAGAATGCTTTGGAAGGCTGGCCATGGCTCACATCAACACCATTATCCCACTCCAATTTCCATACTGCACCAACAGATCCACAGATAATGCAATCTCTAATGCACTCCACACTGCCCTTTCACACCTGGACAAAAGGAACACCTATGTGAGAATGCTATTCATTGACTACAGCTCAATGTTCAACACCATAGTGCCCTCAAAGTTAATCTCTAAGCTAAGGACCCTGGGACTTCCTGACTGGCTGACCCCAGGTGGTAAGGGTAGGTAACAACACATCCCCCACGCTGATCCGCAACACGGGGGCCCCTCAGGGTTGCGTGCTCAGTCCCTTCCTGTACTCCCTGTTCACTCATGACTGCACGGCCAGGCATGACTCCAACACCCTCATTAAGTTTGCTGATGACACAACAGTGGTAGGCCTGATTACCGACAGTGATGATACAGCCTATAGGGAGGAGGTCAGAGACCTAACCGTCTGGTGCAAGGACAACAACCTCTTCCTCAACGTGATCAAGACAAAGGAAGACTGTGGACTACAGGAAAAGGAGGACTAAGCACACCCCCATTTCTCATCGTCGGGGCTGTAGTGGAGCAGGTTGAGAACTTCAAGTTTGTTGGTGTCCACATCACCAACAAACTAACATGGTCCAAACACACCAAGACAGTTGTGACGAGGGCACGAAAATACCTATTCCCCCTCAGGAGAATGAAAAGATTTGGCATGGGTCCTCAGATCCTCAAAAGGTTCTTCAGCTGCACCATCGAGAGCATCATGACCGGTTGCATCCCTGCCTGGTATGGTAACTGCTCGGCCTCTGACCGCAAGGCATTACAGAGGGTAGTGCATAGGGCCCAGTACATCACCGGGGCCAAGCTTCTTGCCATCCAGGACCTCTATACCAGACGGTGTCAGAGGAAGGCCCTAAAAATTGTCAGACTCCAGCCACCCTAGTCATAGACTGTTCTCTCTGCTCCTGCACGGCAAGCGATAACGGAGCGGCAAGTCTAAGTCCAAGTGGCTCCTAAATAGCTTCTACCCCCAAGCCATAAGACTTCTGAACAGCTAATCAAATGGCTACCCAGACTATTTACATTGCCCCCCCCTCTGTTATTATCTATGCATTGTCACTTTAATAACTCTACCTTCATGTACATATTACCTCGACACCAGTGCCCCCGCACATTGACTCTGTACTGGTGCCACCTGTAAATAGCCCCGCTATTGTTCTCATTTGTTTCTTATCTCTTACCCCCCCCAAAAGTATTTTCTTAAAACTGCATTGTTGGCTAAGGGCATGTAAGTAAGCATTTCACTGTAAGATCTACACCTGTTTGTATTCTGTGCATGTGACAAATAAAATTTGATTTTGATTTGACACCAGATTATTGTCAATTAATTCTTGGCTATAGTTTATAGACAGTATAGTTTAGGCTGTGCAGGCTGACTGACATGTTTGTTTCCCACTCATCAGCTTGGATAGTCAATAATATGTTTTGCATTATTCTAAAGGCCTACTGCAACACACAGCATGTTTTTGTTTCCCTTACAATACATTTGATTAGTTATAGTAAATAAAACAGTCCCATAACAGATTATTTTTATAAAATGTAAAAGTGAATGATATAAACCCGCAAGGCCACCTGGTCAAATTATTTGCTGCTGATAAATAGGCATAACACAATCTTTTAAAAATTAAATCAACCACTTCACCCTCATTCATTTAGGCCAAATTGAATTATTATTAATAATATTATTATATTTTTTAACTAGGCAAGTCAGTTAAGAACAAATTCTTAATTACAAATTCTAATTCTTATAATATTATTTTTTAAATTAACGGCCATTCATTCAGTGAGGAGAGAGAGAGAGAGAGAGAAGCATTAGCGTCTGTACCAACGTCCTACTGTGTGTTGTCTTGGCGAGTTAAGTTTGGTAAAAGTATGAGGGGAAAAAACTAAAGGCTCTACTTTTCTGTTTTGTGATTTTTATAGTTCTGAGAAATGAGCAATGTAAAATAAAAACATTTAGGAAAAGTCAGGGAAGGTTCTTGTGTTAAATGTGTTAAACTCACATCGGCTACGGAGAGCAAGATCAAACAGTCGGCCGGAACAGCTGGTGCTCTCATGCATGGTTTATTGTTGCTTGCTTCAGAAGCAGCACTCACCAGGCAGGCTCTTGTTGCTGGGCAGCTCTGGGCTGGGTTTCCCTTTGTAATCCATGATAGTTTGCAAGCCCTGCCACATTCGTCATAGCAAGCATAGTAGGATTCGATCTTAGTCCTGTATTGACGGTTTGCCTGTGTAATGGCTAGGGGGTCGTAACGTGATTTCTTATAATCAAATTAGTTTCCTGCTCCTTAAATGTGGATGTTACCTGTAATCCATTACTTCTGGTTGGGGTATGTACGGTGCCTTCAGAGTATTCACACCCCTTAACTTTTTCCACATTTTGTTACAGCCTGAATTAAATGTATTTTTAGAGTTTGTGTCACTGGCCTGCACACAATAATCCCATAATGTCGAAGTGGAATTATGTTTTTAGAAATACAACCCCGGGCCTCCGGAGTGTCGCAGCGGACTAAGGCATTGCTCCGCAGTGCTAGAGATCTGGGTTCGATCCTGGGCTGTGTCGCAGCAGACAGAGACCCATGAGAGCGCATAATTGGCCCCATGTCGTTAGGGGAGGGTTTGGCCAGCTGGGCTGCCCTTATCCCATCCCATTGCGCTCTAGCAACTCCTTGTGGCGGCCGGGCGCATGCACGCTGACTTCAGGTCACCAGCTGTACGGTGTTTCCTCCGACACAAAGGTGCGGCTGGCTTCCGGGTTAAGCGAGCAGTGTGTCAAGAAGCAGTGCGGGTTGTGTTTCGAAGGACGCATGGCTCTCGACCTTCGCCTCTCCCGAGTCTGTACAGGAGATGCAGCGATGGGACAAGACTAACTAAAAATGTGCTTAACAAGTCAAATAATAAGTTGCATGGGCTCACTCTACTGTATGTGCAATAATGGCAAGTCAAGCAGTGAATTACAAACACAGATTCAACCACAAAGACCAGGTAGGTTTTCCAATTGCCTTGCAAAATACAAATAAAAAAAGCAGACATTTTAATATCCCTTTTAGCATGGTGAAGTTATTAATGACACTTTGGATGGTGTATCAATACACCCAGTCACTACAAAGGTACAGACTAACTCAGTTGCTGGAGAGGAAGGGAACCGCTCAGGGATTTCACCAGGAGGCCAATGGAGACTTTAAAACCATTAGAGTTTCATGGCTGTGATAGGAGAACTGAGAATGGATCAACAACATTGTAGTTGCTCCACAATACTAAACTAAATCACAGCGTGAACAGGAAGCCTGTACAGAATAAAAATATTCCAAAACATGCATCCTGTTGAGCAATAGGGCACTATAGTAAAACAGGCAAAATCCTTGCGGAAAACCTGTATCAGTCTGCTGTCCAAAAGATACGGGGAGACAATTTCACCTTTCAGCAGGACAATAACCTAAAACACAAAGCCAAATATATTCTGGAATTGCTTACCAAGACGACAGAATTTTCCTCAGTTGTCTATTTGCCGTTTTGACATAAATTGGCATGGAAATCTAGGGCAAGACTTAAATAGATGTCTAGCAATGATCAGCAAACTGATCAGCAGAACTTGAAGAATGGTAAAAAGATTAACGTGCAAAAAGAATTCCAGGATTTCAGGTGTAGAAATGTCTTATGGACTTACCCAGAAAGACTCACAGCTGTAAACGCGGCCAAAGATACTTATATAAATGAGAATTCTGTATAAAATTTTAATACAATTAGCAAAGATTTCCAAAAACATGTTTTCACTTTGTCATTATGGGGTATTTTTTAAATCCATTTTGAGTTTTGTCTGTAACAAAACAAAATGTGGAATAAGTCAAGGTGAATGAATACTTTCTCAATGCATTGTATGCACTGTCACTGTAAAACGACATCCCTACAAGTTAAATTTTATTAGGGATCATTTCCCCCTCAGGCTTTATAATTGTCCGATTTGCCTGTGGAGGTGGCCATGTCACTTGACTTTAAAGAAACTGATTGGTGGACTGCACTTGAGGACGTTCTTAAGCCCACCAAATATCACAAATTCCTACTAACTTTCAAAGCGCTGTCTCTGACGATGTCGTCAACACTTCCTTTCACACAGAGACTATCATATTTCTAGCTACTCTGAATCTCATGCAGAGAGAAAGTAACATCAGAGACCAAGTACCACTCCCCAATGTTTTACCTCATTAGAAATTAATGATTGTTGGAGATAAGGGCCCTGGGAGGCAGTTGGCCCCCTGCTGAGCACTCAGCTTAGGCCACCTCTGCTTTCTCACTCTGACCCCATCACTCATCAGGGTGTCATGTTCACGGTGTTTGTATGTGTCCCAAGAACAGAGGGTTATGTTTACAGGCGGTGAGTTAGAGGGGGAGAGGAAGAAAGTGTAGATGTTGCACTGTCTCTGCAACCCACGCTACCAAAGTTGATAGTAGGACTAATACAGCATCGATGTGTTCTTCGTCAAGTAGGACCAACCTTGATTACAACTTCCAGTAAATATGACCATATATTGACACTAATTGTTATGCAATGGTATTGATTCTGAGGGTGTGCTTTTTTTCTCTCAGGCAGTCTCCTGAAATAGACTTCTTGGGTGTGTGTGGTTTCCCATGGACGGGGACGTGCGAGACCATGTAACCCGCTGACCTTTCCGCACCATCCCACAGCAACATAATGGACTCTTAGCCGGGGCTGCGCCTCGCCACGGACCGGGGCCTGCTGCCGTACAGTCCGTGAGTGACCTCTGACCTTCCTACCCATCCGTACACCCTACTGTCCCTGAGGGTAGGCTCGTCCCCAGAGAGAGAGGGGGGGATCTACGGATAGACGGAGGGACAACTTCTACTTTCGGCCTTCAGCCTACCATCACCTAGGAGGTAAGACATTGGATGTGTGTATACATTATGAGCGCTTGGTGCAAATCTTTGTTAGTTATGACGTGTGTGTGTGTTGCAAGAAAGTTGTTCTTCTGTCAAATGTAGTCTGAATCTAGAGTCTGGGCTAAGTTTTCTTGGTCTGCAAATTCAGATAAAGGAACGATGCAAAGATGACCATTGAGATTCACCCTCGCTGTCAAAGCCGTGTTCATTCCGTTTCCAGTCCAAATTCTTATGTCCAAAGCATCTCAGCAATGCAGACAGGAAATGAAATCAGTCTGACTTGCTTTGCTTGGTGGAAGGAATGTGCAAGTGAGATCCTGTTTTGAATGGAGGGTATTTATTCACTTTAATAGGGTTAGCTAAGGAGGATGTCATTCGGGGTCACAGGTTGTCCAGTGTTCTCTGACTGAGACTGCTGGTGCAATTTTTTTATACATGGTGGTGTTTTGGCTTTTGTGGCTTTGTAGCACTAAGACCAAAACATAGTTACACACACACATTGCACTTTGTACTGTGTGTACTCAACCACCCAACCACATACTCCTACACACGCAAACAGACAAAGCGATGTTGATTGGTTGGCCATTTCCTGCAAAAACAGGCGTGTGCCCACGCAAAAGCGAAGCATATCTGAGAGCAGCGGGTTTTGTTCTCTCTTTGGCTGAAATGTCTGCATGACAGTGGCGTTTCCAGAGCCAGCTCAGCTGATGAGGTAAGAGTCAGTCCCTCAAGCTCTGCTTGGCTACACAAGAGCTCCTCTGTTCCTTGCTCCCACTCAGATGAGATACAGGCCAGCCATGCACCCAAACAGGTGTCTGCTGCTCACTGTTGCTGTTTAAAGAGGACTGCTTGAGAGGTGTGTACAGGAAATGTGTGAATGCTCCCTACTTAGCAGCTATGATCTTCTTTTCTCTGATAGACCAACAGTCTTTGGGTAAATGGGGGGAGGAGTGTGAGGCCGGCCAAGAATAGCAGCGAGTGTGCTTCTTGTGAAGTGTCTCTCAATGTTGAGAGGGCCTGGGGGGCCCAGACTGACGGCAGAGAAGTAAGAGGAAGGAGCCCTTGTGGGTGGTGGCAGGGGGAGTGTTATTTTAATCTGGGTGCCACGTTCCCCCCCCAATCAACCAACCCTCTCGCTCTCTGTCCCTCACACTATTTTCTCTCTTAAATTCTCTACTTTTCTGTTCCTTCTTGCTCTCTTTCTGCACATACCTCTCCCTTCATCCTTCCATTTGAGCTCATATTCAGTGTTTTTGTTCACACTCTCACTGTAATAATGTATGCCATTTTAGCAGATTCTTTTATCCAAAGTGATTTAGTCATGATGCATACATTTTACATATGGGTGGTCCTGGGAATGGAACCCACTATCATGCCGTTGCAAGTGCCATGCTCTACCAACCGTCTCCTGTCTCTCCCACATAAGCACACACAGTTATCGCCTTACCACAGTCAAGGACATGCGGTGTGCCTATTCCGGATATATGTCAGGTGTGTCAGTAACGTGTCCGAAAGCGTGTTCATGTGGCCCTTTTAACGGGGCAGGCCATTTGCGTTCTCCAGTTATAGGTTGGTGGTGCTGTCTCATTTTCAATGTTCCTCCTCCCCTATGGACTGTATGTGTTTGTGGTACATTGGTTACATTTTCAACAACTTTTTTTTGTTGCTGGTATGAAATACTGTTAAGAATAATAGCCCACTTGTTTTACAGTACAGTGTGTGGGGCCCAGTGGTGTGGTGTTCGTAAAGAGAAATTACCCCAACACACATACAGATGTTTTCATGTATCCTACTCTATTCTGCCCACACACAGGCAGCTCAATTCTGATATGTTTCCACTAATTGGTCTTTTCACCAGTCAGATCAGATCTTTTGCCAATAACTGGGCCAACGCACACCATGTGTTGTCTGCTATAGTATGCTTTAGGAAAAATCTGCAGGCTTCAATAGTTCTTGTCAGTTGGACAGTGACATGTGTTCCCCAGGACCCCCTGGGAGGGCTGAGCTGCTCTAAGCTCATTGTCACACGTTGGCATGCAGTCAGACAAGCTATCCGAAGGCTGTAACACCACTAGTTACTAACCTTGCCCATATAGTCATGATTCACGGCAACCGGAACCATATCAAGGACGTGCTGGAGATGGAGCGTCTGATAAGCGTACGTACGACTCACTCACTTAGATTGTCTGTCTTAATAGTAACACAGACAGCCCTGTAGTAGGTGGGAGACTGCATTTATCTCAATCTCGTGTAATCTCTTTTTTTCTCTCCTCTCTTAGATGCCCCTTATTTCTAGACTCTCTCTCTCTCTCTCTCTCTCTCCATGTTTTGCCACCTCTAGAGTCTCTTCATCTTTCCATCTCACAATCTCCATGTCTTGGGTACATTTCTTGCTTCGGCACACCTCTCTTAAAGTTTCTACTTTCTTCTCTTTCCCCTCTCTCACTCTCTGGTTCATCAGGCTGTTATGTGCTGCTTCTCTTATCTTTTCCTTTTTATTTAACTTGGGAAAACACCGGAAGAGCAGGTAACACATTGACCAGATTGGCAGTGTAGTCTAGCCCACTCACTGCAGGTGTGATTCAATGCGATCTCTGAAAGAGCACATCAGCAACACCCACACATCCATACGACACACTTGCATGATTACTCCTACGCGTGTCCACAACCAACCTATCATGAAACACAGTGTGCCACTGTGCCTGTTCTTAGTTCATTCAGGAGTATGTCAGTGGACAACAGAGTTGAGAGATGGAAACAGACAGTCAAATGATGCCTTGATTCTCTATAAATAGAACAAATGCCTCAGGCAAGTTCTACAGACAGGGAACTATTAACGTGCAAAGAACTTCAACATGCCAACGAGGCACTCGGGTAAATGTTTGCACCTTTCTGGTGTTGGTTCTTGATAGTCCAAAATGGCTTCCTTTGATCGTCTCCCGTCCTTCATCCAACTCAGCACAGCACAGCACAGATCTGAAATAGATCAACAAGTAAAATAAGGCTTGATAGTGAATTGGGAGAGTATTCAGACCCCTTGCCTTTTCTACATTTTGATATGTTACAGCCTTATTCTAAAATGGATTATCAATCTACACACTGCCCCATAATGACAAAGCATCCTCGAGTCTTCTTGGGTATGACGCTACAAGCTTGGCACATCTTTAGGGCTCCCGGGTGGCGCAGCGGGTCTAAGTCACTGCATCTCAGTGCAAGAGGTGTCACTGCAGTCCCTGGTTAAAATCCAGGATGTATCACAACCAGCCTTGATTGGGAGTCCCATAGGGCGGCGCACAACTGGCTCAGTGTCGTCCGGGTTTGGCCGGTGTAGGCAGTCATTGTAAATAAGAATTTATTCTTAACTGACTTACTTAGTTAAATAAAGGTTAAATAAAATAAATACATGTCAGTGAGGACTGTTCTCTACACAATATCTATATATCTGAAAACTCCATAACGTTTTACTCTACTGTACTCCCTGTTTCAAATCACGTTCTTATTAGAAGATTCATCTATTGTTAATCTAGAGCATTATATTACTTACTTACCTCTCCCAGGTCATAGAGTGCATGAGTCAAGAAAATACTGCCCTAATCCATCACCTCCACCTGCCTAAATGTCTAAAAGCAGAAAGCTTTTAACCCTCTAGAATTATTGTTATTCAATTTTGACAAGTCACAAGTGACGGTGCATCCTACTGAATTCCACGGAAGTGGCTGCCCATATTGAGGTTAACGTAGGTTATTTGTTGTTGATGTGATGGTATGATAAGGGGTGGGACTGAGGAGGTGAGCTGGAGGGACAGTGGTGGCAGCAGAATAAGCCAAACAAATGTGTCAGGCTGAAGGTCAAGCTGTGTGTGATACTGTGTGTGCCCGTGCAGCAGTTTTTAGCTGCTAGAGAAACTGAATCCATGATATGCCATCAAACCCCAGCAGCTTTGGGACATTTGCTCGGGTAATCATGCAAATCTCAGGGGCCAAAACCCCCCCCCAATCTTTGTCATTTTCATGTTATAGCCTATGGAACAAAACAAGTTCCAACTCAGTCAAAGCTATTGTTCTTTTAATTCCTTCAGCGTAAAGTGAGATGAAATGCATGTTAAGGTTCCACCTCCAAGGAATGACAAAGGCTACTTAAACATATTCATGGTGTGGGTATTTCCACGTGGAGTTGATGAACATCAACAAATAGTGCACTGACCACTCTGTGTAGCTATCTTGCTAACCTTATTTAGCTAGCATTATGTTATCTATTGTTGCTGGATAAAAAAAAAATATATATACCATATTCAAAAGATTAGCCAGCTGACTATTGCTGGTACTAGAACTAGATTTGTTATAAGCATTGATTTAGGGAAAACGTCACCACAAAATCTTTGACTTCACCATCTATTGTTATCTCAAGTTTGGGCATTTTCCATAACTTGCGGCTGCGAATCTGCTATTAAATAGTTAGGAAGAATAAGAGTAAGCTCTGGTAATATTGATAAGTATTGAAAGATGGCTGAAATGCATTTTTCTACATTGTAATGGACAAGGTGCAAAGTTTGGTTGGCTGCTGGCAGTCTTTGGCTGTCGTACAGCAAAGCCAAGTCAGGTTCGAGCTCATGGTTCTCGCAGGATAAGTTAAATTATAGGCTACAATGACTTTGCTCATGATCATGCATGCCGCAAATGACATGTAACTAAGTTTCTTGAATTTTCTTTTGCAGGTGCCTTTTCATTATATGGAAAGAAACTCATGGTTTCTAGCTAACGTTGTTACACCAATCAAAGCAGTGGAGCCTGTAGTGAAGCAAAACTTTAGTGGTCAAAACCATTCATCTTGGGGTGACGATGGAGCAGGTTTGCAAAATGCTATCATTTCACACAATTATACCATTTTATAAAATGGTCATTATATACACTGAGTACAAAACATTAAGAACACCTTCCTAATATTGAGTTGCGCCCCCCTCTTTTGCCCTAAACAGCGTTGATTCGTCAGGGCATGGACTCTACAAGGTATCAAGCATTCCACAGGGATGTTGCCCCATGTTGACTCCAATGCTTCCCACAGTTGTGTCAAATTGCCTGGATGTCCTTTGGGTGGTGGACCATTTTTAATACACACGTGAAACTGTTGAGTGTGAAAAACCCAGGAGTGTTGCAGTTCTTGACAGAAACATTTACGCCTTACACTTACTACCATACCCCTTTCAAAGGCACTTCAATATTTTGTCTTGCCCATTCACCCTCTGAATGGCACAAATGTACAATCCATGTCTCAAAGCTAAAAATTCCTTCTTTAACCTGTCTCCTCCCCTTCATCTACACTGATTTGAAGTGTTTTTATAAAGTGACATCAATAAGGGATCATAGCTTTCACCTGGATTCATCTAGTCAGTCTGTCATGGAAAGAGCAGGTGTCCTTAATGTTTTGTACACTCAGTGCATATATTTTTAATACAGACCAGCTCAAAATAAGTGAAAATTGACAAATTATCCGCTGAAAAATAATAATCCTTCAAAAGTTTGAGGTCACTTAGAAATGTCCTTTTTTGAAAGAAAAGCTATTTTTTTGTCTATTAAAATAACAACAAATTGATCAGAAATACAGTATAGACATTGTTAATGTTGTAAATTTACTATTGTAGCTGGAAACGGCAGATTGTTTAATGGAATATCTACAGAGGCCCATTGTCAGCAACCATCACTCCTGTGTTCCAATGGCATGTTGTGTTACCTAATCCAAGTTTATAATTTTAAAAGGCTAATTGATCATTAGAAAACCATTTTGCAATTATGTTAGCACAGCTGAAAACTGTTGTCCTGATTTAAAGAAGCAATAAAACTTGCATTTAGACTAGTTGAGTATCTGGAGCATCAGCATTTGTGGGTTCGATTACAGGCTCAAAATGGCCAGAAACAAAAACCTTTCTTCTGAAACTTGTCAGTCTGAGAAATTAAGGCTATTCCATGCGAGAAATTGCCAAGAAATGGGAGATTTTCTACAATGCTGTGTGCTACTCCCTTCACAGAACACTCTCTCTAACCAGAATAGAAAGAGGTGCACTGGGGCCTCCCACTCAACTAAGCGAAAGGGGGAGAAGGGCCTTGGTCACGGAGGTGACTAAGAACCCAATGGGCACTCTGACAGAGCTCCAGAGATTGTCTGTGGAGTTGGTGAAACCTTCCAGAAGGACAACCATTTTTGCAGCACTCCACCAATCAGGCCTTTATGGTAGTGGCCAGACGGAAGCCACTCCTTAGTTAGTAAAGTGAAGGCCTGCTTGGAGTTTGTCAAAATTCACTTAAAGGACATCTCAGACCACAGGAAACAAGGTTCTCTGGTCTAATGAAACCAAGATTGAACTTTTTGTCCTGAATGCCAAGAGTCACATCTGGAGGAAACCTGACACCATCCCTAGGGAATGCACGGTGGTGGCAGCATTATGCTGTGGGAGTGGCTTCGGAAGTCTCTGAATGTCTTTGAGTGACCCAGCCAGAGCTTGGACTTGAACCTGATCGAACATCTCTGGAGAGACCTGAAAATAGGTGTGCAGTGACGCTCCCCCATCCAACCTGACAGAGCTTGAGAGGACCTGCAGAGAGGATTGGGAGAAACTCTCCAAATACAGGTGTGCCAAGCTTGTAGCGTCATACCCATAAATACTCAAGGCTGTAATCGCTGCCAAAGGTGTTTTAACAAAGTACTGAGTAAAGGGTCTGAATACTTGTGTAATTTTTTTTTTTTTAAGTACATTTGCAACAATTTCTATACCTGTTTTTGCTTTGCCATTATGGGGTATTGTGTGTAGTTTGATGAGGAAAACAAGCAATTGAAGGATAAGGCTGCTACATAACAAAATGTCAAGTGGTCTGAACTTTCGGAATGCACTGTATATCATATTTTCACTAAAACGATTACTTATTTACTTAAATATGGGAAGTTCTGGACATTGTCTTTAAGCTCTAAAAAGTGGATTTATACTGGTGAGGCCGTTAAAAGAAACTCAACCCAGATGCAGCTATCAGCCCTCTAATTCGTTTTATACGAACAGGCCTACTAGCCTATTAGCGTTTTAGTTATTTTTGATAATGTTTTTTTATGGGATGTCAATGATAGACTGGAGAACTGAGGCAAGGATTATTTGGAAGCACCAGTTTTTTGGGGTTGGTGTTATGACCAGACTTTGAACCTTTCTCTTCCTCCTCACTAAGCTCCTTGCTCTGTGCAGGGATAGGCCACATAGCTGGCTGGCAGCTTGTAGCTCCTGGTTTAGTAAGAAGAATGCCCCTCTCCCCACAGGTGTTATTACTACCTATGAGGGTTTAGAGCTTGAGGTAGTTGCCTCATACAAGTACCTGGGAGTATGGCTAGACGGTACACTGTCCTTCTCTCAGCACATATTAAAGCTGCAGGCTAAGGATACATCTATACTTGGTTTCCATCGTAATCGCTCCTCTATCACCCCAGCTGCCAAACTAACCCTGATTCAGATGACCATCCTGTCTATGCTAGACTACTTAGACGTAATATATAGATCAGCAGGTAAGTGTGCTCTCGAGCGGCTAGATGTTCTTTACCATTCGGCCTTCTGATTTGCCACCAATGCTCCTTATAGGACACATCGCTGCACTTTGTAAACTGGTCATCTCTGTGTACCCATCGCAAGACCCACTGGTTGATGCTTATTTATAAAATCCTCTTAGGCCTCACGCAGCCCTCATCCTCCACATACAACACCCGTTCTGCCAGTCACATTCTGTTAAAGGTCCCCAATGCACACATCCCCAGGTCGCTCTTCTTTTCAGTTCGCTGCAGCTAGTGACTGGAACAAGCTGCAAAAAACGCTCAAACTATACCATTTTATCTCTTCATTCAAAGACTCAATCATGGACACTCTTACTGACAGTTGTGGCTGCTTTGTGTGATGTATTGGTGTCTCTACCTTCTTGTCCTTGTGCTGTTGTCTGTGCCCAATAGTGTTTGTACCATGCTCTGTGCTGCTGCCATGATATGTTGTTGTATTAGGTCTCTTTATGTAGTATTGTGGTGTCTCTCTTGTCGTGATGTGTGTGTTGTCCTATATATTTATTTTATTTAAACATTTTAATCCCAGCAGGAGGCCTTTTGGTAGGCCGTCAGTGTAAATAAACATTTGTTCTAAACTGACTTGCCTGGTTAAATAAAGGTTCAACTGGGCCATACCTCAGACTGTGACCTTGCGTTCAGCCTGGGCCCTGGCCTCCCGCCCTCTCCTGTCCTCCTAATCCTCTCACTGCTTCCCTCATGTCCACCCAGAGCCCTGGAAAGACCTCTGAACATAACATATCACCCCACTTTCCTAGAAAGGTGCAAGCGAGCAAGGATTATTATATATGGTACGAAATCACACATGCACACACTGACTCTCATGGACATGCATTTGTATTTCCTGGGGATTTTCTCAGTTACCATGCCGAAGCCCATCCTCCTTTTGTTGCAAAGCGGAAAAGCTTTTCTAGGAAAAGGAATGATGAAAGGGCTTTGTTGTGTTCGTGTTTGGATCTGGATCTGGTGACGCCCCCGCCCTGTCCAGCCAAGTGCTGCGTTCAGTATGATACAGGCAGCTCTCCACGAAACCCAGTAGCCCTCAGAGGGTAAATGAGGGAGGAACCATAGTTCACAGAACTCTTCTGCACTGATGGTTTGTGGTGGTTTGTACCATCACTGCACCGTGGGTATTTTTCCCCTATAACTTCTGCTGGTTGCCCTTACCTGTAGGTTTCTACCCTAACCTCAGCTTTTGCATTTTTACAAGTTCTGGTTAGGGAATTTAGAATGCTACAATAATAGAAACACACTGATAACATTAAACAATTCCTTAAAAGCTAGTAGAAAGAAAAGGAAGTGCTTCTTGGATACAAAATCATAGAGCTTTGTAGCAACATTTTTGACTTTTTTATACTTTTTGGGGGGGCAGGGTTTTAGTTAATTGAATCTTGAAATGCTTTGAAATGCACTTGATCTGCTCAGTACAGTTATAGCAGTGGTAACCAACCATTTCTGAGTCAAGATCACTGAGTCAAAATGCTAAAGCATGACTTTAAAAAATGGAAACATATTATTAAAAACATTTCTGTAGCAATTAAGTTTGAAGTAGGCTACAGGCCCATTGCATTATCACTGCATATTGGCTATGCTTGAATTGCCCTGCCAATGTTGTTCTTTGGAAATTATATTTAAAAAAATATAGTATATATGATCACCCTGGATATAGATCAATTGTTGTGTTACTTGTGAGCACAGCAAAGTGAGCATAATAAATGAGCATATTTTTATTTTTGAACTGGACTGACGGACTGCATCTGGTCAGTCTGATGGGAAGGGGGCAGCATAGTGGCTGTCTCTGACCATCCCTTCTTCCTTCTGCTGAGAAAAGGGGACACAGTCTTCCAGCTGATGGCGAAACTGAAGTTGCACTGAATTATTTCTCCCTCATGCACCAATTCATGTTACTCCTATCAACAGAAAAAGTGAAATATTCCTCAATATTAAAAAAGAGAAACACTAATAATAACAACGCAAGCTTATCGGAACACTTTGCTATACCCCTTCATTGCAACTGCAAGCGTGTGGAAGTAGGAAGAAAGCACATTTTATCGCTTATAAAGGTGTTGAACAAAGTGTTGACAGTGCTGAATAACAACTTCAACATGAACTTACACAAACAGCAGCTCTTTGCTGTATTCATTGAGTCTCTCTAGTCATGGTTTTAAACATTTTGAAATCTCACAGTATCAACTTTGCTGTGCATTTGAACTTCGAGGCGTCTTTTTACAGTCTACAGCTTGAAGGAAACTGTGCAGACATGATCTGAGCTACCTGATTGGCCAGAGGTAGGCTTGATTTGCTCTCTGGGCCTGCTGGGTAGGCGGAGTTCTATCATCACACACATGAAGTGGTTCAAAATGGGAACAGTTTGCCTTCCTGGCACTAGGGCTGCTGAATCAAGTGTACCTACCGCCAACAGCGCGAAACGAATACAAAAAAATATCGTTTTTTTTTTTAAACAGAAATGATCAACTAGGAATGCCTTGGAGATCGACTGGTGACCACTGAGTTAGCGCATAGGCCTGGATCCTTGTTATACAGAACTAGCACCTAGATGGTTTGCTGTGTAGCTTCTACTGACACACTATTTCCTCAAAGTAAGTTAAGGCACCAATGCCGTTTTGAGTTGCAAAGCTTCTACATCACCCCCTGTTCTTGATCCTACAGAGAAACACGTCTTAATATCAAGAGTTTATCTTGTCTTTCGGTCTCCCGCTTTGCAACACATAGTGGGGACTGGGGATATAAGAGGAGAAAAGGACATTTGTTTTCAGATATGACCGCTAGCACATGGCCTGGGAGTCTGGCTTTACCAGTGACCTGCCACTGGCAAGCTATAGCTTTTAGCCTAAAGCAGTAATCAAATGGAAAAGCTACCCAGCTAAATAATTCTCTGCAGTAGAAATCAACAATCTTTACCCCAAGCTCACAATATCAACTGTCATATGATATGACCAGTCATTATTTGTTGTGATAAAGAAGTATAATTTTGTTTCAGAAATATTAGGCCTACATCCTTGGCTGTTATACATCCACCTGTCATCGTAACCTATATAGTTTATAATTCAAGGCTGTCTTACTGTAGCCATAATTGTTCCGCAATCAAAAGAACTTGGGGCTATCGCCATATTGCTATCCAGTGGGTCACATAAGTATAACACCTTGACAGTATCATTTTTGAAGTTCAATTCCTTTAATCAGGAAATCTAACATATATTAGTAGGACAGTAATTGCAATCATTACTACCTCTTCTTTAAAATGGGATTCATACAGTAGCATGTCTGGAGGTTTCACCCTCAAGGATGAAGTCCTCTACTAATTCAACAGCAGTTGATCTTACACTGGAAATTTGGCACACGCACACACATTGAATTTGCAGTTAACTTGTCGCCACTGATCAGTGGTTACTGTAATGGTGTAGATCTGTTGTTCTTGAATGGCTCTTCCTGTATTCCTGGTGTGCACTAGCGTGATAGTAATGCTGGTCTGCATTAACATGCTCGCCTAAAGGCTAGACGTTAGTTCCAAGGGAAATGGGATAGTGGCGCCATCTTAAGATCTGGGTCACGGTTTCCCAAACTCACAAAGCTCCCCAGATGCCTGCGGGGGTGATCATCTCGGATTCTGTATTGCTGTTCATCTCATGGCGACCAGCATATTGGTCGTCTTCCTGACCTATAAGACGCCACACAGCCACTAACTGTGCTTGACAGATTCTACCGCATGACTTAATGAAGCTCAAGTGTCTATTCTATTAATGCTGCGATGAATCCTATGGAGGTGTTTTACTTTATACACCCAACTGTGATCGCTCTGGCTATTTCATTGTTTAAGAGAGGATGTAGGCTAATTGTCATAGCAGAGTTGTGAGTGTACATGGGTGTGTATGAATCGAATTGGTCTGGACAGAGCTGATACGATCTCCAAAGGATGATAGGACTTTTGATTCTTCTTGGGGCTCCTCAGGAACTTCCCTCACACCCTAACCGTGTTTCCCTAAATGTCATCAAACTGCCAAATATAACGATGCACCATCTGCTAGCATCAAGTATGTATGTAAAACAAATTCTGGCGTTGACATACTTTCCTGCATGCGACACGGTCGGCTTTCTGCAGCATACTTAGTCAAGTCCCTGATTTTAGATTTCCACTATATGAGCCCTAAGCTTTGAGAGTAGACCATGGGAATATCATGCAGTGCTGATTTAAAGCTTAGTGCCTGCGGTCTATCCACTAAGTGTCTTAAAGAGACTGGTGGGACTGGGAGCCATGGCTTTATTAAGGGTGGCTCCCGCCAAAATGAGCTGTGATGTCGGAGTTTGGAATGATACAATTGGTAGCGTACACCCCCAGCCTGTCTGCGACAGGGAAATTTAAGGCGTAAGCCTACATGTTTAACAGGCCTCGGCTAAATGTCTACTTTGAGACAAAATGGCGGGCAAATGGAACCAGAAAGCCCCCCCCCCACCCCCACATCCTAAACCTGATTTTTCTTTTTTTTCTCGGTCTCTCGCGCTCTCCTCCACTTATACCTCTTTCTCTCTCTTATTCTCTCCCCCACTATGTTTTTGTCTCAGTATTGTATGCTCCTCAGGAACTTCCCTCACACCCTAACCGTGTTTCCCTAAATGTCATCAAACTGCCAAATATAACGATGCACCATCTGCTAGCATCAAGTATGTATGTAAAACAAATTCTGGCGTTGACATACTTTCCTGCATGCGACACGGTCGGCTTTCTGCAGCATACTTAGTCAAGTCCCTGATTTTAGATTTCCACTATATGAGCCCTAAGCTTTGAGAGTAGACCATGGGAATATCATGCAGTGCTGATTTAAAGCTTAGTGCCTGCGGTCTATCCACTAAGTGTCTTAAAGAGACTGGTGGGACTGGGAGCCATGGCTTTATTAAGGGTGGCTCCCGCAAAAATGAGCTGTGATGTCGGAGTTTGGAATGATACAATTGGTAGCGTACACCCCCAGCCTGTCTGCGACAGGGAAATTTAAGGCGTAAGCCTACATGTTTAACAGGCCTCGGCTAAATGTCTACTTTGAGACAAAATGGCGGGCAAATGGAACCAGAAAGCCCCCCCCCCACCCCCACATCCTAAACCTGATTTTTCTTTTTTTTCTCGGTCTCTCGCGCTCTCCTCCACTTATACCTCTTTCTCTCTCTTATTCTCTCCCCCACTATGTTTTTGTCTCAGTATTGTATGCTTCCTGGAGGGATACGTGCTGGTGCTGATGTGAGAATGAGGGTAAAGAGATCTGGGGGGGTGGGTGTTTAATGACATTGCTGTTGATTCTGAAGCCATCTGCTGTGTGTGTGTGTGTGTTTATGAGCGACTGAGTAAAGAAATGTGTCAAGTGAGAGAGAGCGATAACAGATTGAATGTGAGTTGAGAAACACATGGAGTAAGATGTTTCTTTATTCTGTCTACCACAATCTCTGTGTGCAATCGACATAAGTCACAAATATAACTATGATCTGTGAATATATACACATTTTATAAATAAAACCATAATCTGTAAATATGTAAAAATATTTCACCTATATTCACCTTAAGTCACAAATTCACTCATGATCTTTAAATACACTATCCAAAAGTATGTGGACACCTCTTTAAATGAGTGGATTTGGCGATTTCAGCCACACCCGTTCCTGAAAGGTGTATAAAATCGAGCACACAGCCATGTAATCTCCATAGACAAACATTGGCAGTAGACTGGCCTTACTGAAGAGCTCAGTGACTTTCAACGGAGCGGAGGATGCCACCTTTCCAACAAGACAGTTTGTAAAATGTCTGCAATGCTAGAGCTGCCCCGGTCAACTAAGTGCTGTTATTGTGAAGTGGAAACATCTAGGAGCAACAATGGCTCAGCCAGGAAGTGGTAGGTCACACAAGATCACAGAACGGGACCGCCGAGTGCTGAAGAGTTGCAGCACTCACTACCAAGTTCCAAACTGTTTCTGGAAGCAAGGTCAGCACAATAACTGTTCCTCGGGAGCGTCATGTAATGGGTTTCCATGGCCGAGCAGCCACACGCAAGCCTAAGATCGCCATGTGCAATGCCAAGCGTCGGCTGGAGTGGTGTAAAGCTGGCCGCCTTTGGACTCTGGAGCAGTGGAAACGTGTTCTCTAGAGTGATGAATCACGTTTTACCATCTGGCAGTCCGACGTACAAATCGTGTTTGGCAGATGCCAGGAGAACGCTACCTGCCCCAATGCATAGTGCCAACTGGAAAGTTTGGAGGAAGTGGAGGAATAATGGTTTGGGGCTGTTTTTTCATGGTTTGGGCTAGGCCCCTTGGTTCCAGTGAAGGAAAATCTTAACACTACAGTACACAATGACATTATATAACTCTGCTTCCAACTTTGTGGCAACAGTTTGTGGAAGGCCCTTTCCTGGTTCAGCATGACAATGGACACCTTGCACAAAGCAAGGTCCACACAGAAAGGGTTTGTTGGCCTGCAGAGAGCCCTGACCTCAACCCCATCGAACAACCTTTGAGATTAATTGGAACGCCGACTCCGATCCAGGCCTCACTCGCCCAATATCAGTGCCCGGCCTCACTAATGCTCTTGTGGCTGAATGGAAGCAAGTCCCTGCAGCAATGTTCCAACATCTAGTGGAAAGCCTTCGCAGAAGAGTGGTGGCTGTTATACCAGCAAAGGGTACCAACATTGTGGACAACATACTTTTGGTCATGTAGTGTATTTTCAACATGGCTCACAAATGAAATGTAGAATGATTTGTGAGTAAATGTTTAGAAATCCCTGACATTAACAACTGTGGAATGTGCATTCAAAAAGTGCTTGTGGCTCTCTATTCACCCACTAATTAATTTGTCATTTTTGTGTTCACTTGTAATGTATTAATATATAGCACAACTTTGGATTTCACCCTGGTGTCATGATCAAAACGGATTGGGAGTGAGCTTCTCTTCTCCCGCATCACCATGCAGTGCAGGTAGCTAAAGTGATCGCTGTCTTCATTATGAAATGATCAACTTTACCCTGTATATGGAAAAACGACCATATATTCTTTCTTTTTTTTCTCTCAAGCAAAACTACCAAAACTACTGCTGATAGCGAACCTGAACATTCAAAATAAAATGTAATGTAAGCCCTGATGAGCATGTAGCCTACCTATAGCCAGATGAAAGTTGTGTCTCCGGTGGTAGCTTATGCAACTTTCCGGTAAAACATAATTGTCAACTGCGCAATTGACAACCAATGTCATTTGTTAGGATCTTCTTTCACACAGAAAAATGATATTGCGCAAACCATTTTACAAATGTTTGAATGCTGAATGTGACATGCAGATGTGTCAGATCAGGAATAGGCCTACAGTGCCTTTTTTAGAATGTATTCACACACGTTTACCTTTTTCACATTTTGTTGTTACAGCCTGAATTTCAGAAGGATTAAATTTCGATTTTGTTTCACTGGCCTACACACACACAGTAGAATTATGTTTTAAAGATTTTTCTTTACAAATGTATAAATGAAAAGTCATTAAATATATGGTGAGTATTTGTGAAATATTTTTACATTTACGGATTATGGTTTAATTTACTAAATGTTTTGCTATATTTATAGAATTTTATTTGTGTTATGTTGAATATACACACAGATCATGGTGGACATAATTACAGAATAAAGTAACAAATCTCACTATAGAAACTCATCAGCATGGGATATCCACCTTTTGTCCATCCTCATCTACTCCTTTTGATAGAGGGGGAGAGGAACAGCAATTTATCTATGAATTACAGCTCTATGGAGGCCACTGCTTCAATAGAGAAAGAATGAGGGAGGATGGAGAGAGGGATGAGAAAGAAGTCAAGCAAGGCAGGGAGGTTTAAGCCCACTGAAAATGTGTGATTACGGATTGAGCTGCGAGAGGGGGTGGGAGAGCCCACAACAGCATATTGCAAGGACAGCGACAACAAAGCCTCTCGTTTGGGAGAGAGAAAGAGAAGGAGAGGATGGAGCATGGGTGAAGAGTCGGCAGGTTACCGTTCTTATCTGTGTGTTTTTGGACTTCATTTTGGAACTGATTGGACCTTCTGTTTTAAGCTTGCCGAGCAACTTGTAGAAAAAAGTCTAGTTTGTTATTTAAAGAAATTGTAAAAAAAATCTTAATTGACTCCTGGACCCTACCCCAACCCTAACATACATGAAGGGGATAGGGGTTGGAATGGGGCATTCCTCTAGTCCCAAGTCTGTAAAACTGTGTGTAGTGTGAGTTGTTTGCAATCATTTCTACTAAATATTTTCTTAGACATACAAAGCTTCAAGCACCATTAAATGGGAGGGAAGTCAATGAATCAACATCATTTGCCCAATATCTTGATTAATTGCAGCGCCCAGAAAAGTCACAGGAGCAGAGGACACAACTATGTAGGTGATGATGCCTGTACAGTATGTTTGTGTCTACCTCCGTGTGTGTACAGTATTTGCTCGCTGTACAGGACCAGGAGGGTACAGATTTAGCAACGGAGCTGGAGAGGGGATGAGAGCATTAAGCCTGCTCAGCAGGCTGCGAATAGCAGGCCCCAGGACAGGAACAGGACTGGACTGGACTGGCCAAACATAGAGAGGGGAGAGAGAGATGATCAACAATCGCAGTGCTAATACATTTGTCAGTGCCATCGAGACCATGACTCTGCCGTCAAATTTAGACTGCGGAGAGAGAATCAGTGGGCGCGCAGAAGCTGTTTTTGCTTCTTGTTCTATTTTTTTTCACGTTCGTTCTTGCTCTACTACCCCCTTCATCCAGATGTCTGCTCAGCTAGCCTCCAGATGTCCTCTCCCTCCCCTCCCATAGTGGAGAGGTGCTTTCTACGCACACACACACACCACCCATCGTGGCTGTGTTTATCTCTCCCTCCGGGGAGGATTAGTGCTCCTCATCAGTGCCTGCCGCCGCCCTCGTCGGCCTCCTGCCACCTCATTGGCTGCTGCTCTCAGGACCACCGCTGACTGGAGATCACTGTGACGACCAGGAAGGGGGCGTTCTGTTATTGCCGTGGTGGTGGGGAGGCGACCACTCACCAAATCACCGACCAGCTGGGACCCCCAAAACATTGAGGAAAAAAAGGATTGAAGGAAATAGAAAAATTATAATAAGGGATTAACTGTCGGCTTCAACGGAGCAATCAGGGAGTTTGTTGAAAACGGCACCAAAAAACACCCAGATTCTCTCTCTCTCTATCTCTCTCTGTGTGTGCTAAGTTGCTGGTCGAAGTGGACAGCTGTTCCAAAACAAGGGAAGGAGGAATGGAGGAAAAAAACAGTGAAATAAAAAACAGCCCTTGGGTAAAAGACTCATTCTACATCTTGTTTTCTAAAGCCACCATAATATAATGAGAGAGAGGTGCATCGCTGAACGAGTGCAGCATGCTTCAGCACTGAGGCAGAACGAAGGAAGGAGCGGCGTGTGAGAGAGACGGTGACAGCCTGTGATAGAGGGATGAGGGAGGAGTGCAAGGGAGAGGGAGCGAGAGAGCAGAACTGGAAGGTCATTACCACTAGGCGAGACAGAAATTAACAGGGATCTGTCACTCTTTGACACCTACTCTCTTAAAGGCTACCTTCAACACAAATCAACAAAAGAGCTGAATCCTGCTGCATTCGCATATAGGAAACCCCTCCACAGAACCTGACTCAACCAGCCAATGCATTCCCAGAGGAATGTCCATTGTGAAGAGGACACTCCTACCTTGTTCCTATCCTTCTAAATGTACCTAACCAAAGAACTTGGTCACTTGTTATGACTGTCTGACCACAACATCCTCCTTTGACTGCGGCCCAAACCAGGAATTGGCCTCTGTCTACAGAAAGGAAGAAGGGAATATCTTTGACCAGCCGCTGCTAAGAGGAATAGCCTCATCTGTTGTTTACGAGAACACACACTGGATTGGTGAATGTGTCTCAAACCAAGACGGACTAGGTGTACTAAAGAGGCATCCCTATTCCCTAGAATCCCTACACTGTACTACAAACAGGAATATCTGTATCGGTTGACGTAAACACATACTGGAGGGGTAGGCTGAGGCAATTGGAGAGCTGACAGACAGATTGACCGCCAGACAGGCGGCATTTGATCTCAACATGGGAGAGACAGCCGAGTACCAGCGACTGTCCAGCGATGACGAGGAGGTAGTTCCCTTCACACCCACACCTATCATATAATGATGGTCACTTGTTTTCGAACAGTACTGCTGTCCTGCTAGCTATTTATCGGTAGAATATGCAGCATGCATTATGACAGGCCAGGAAGTATGTGTCTGTCTTTCAGGTCCTCTTCTTGTGGTTGTACCTGAAAGTAGTCAGTGTATTATTTATTAGTCATTATTTTGATTGTGGGCGAGGTATTTCAAGTCTACTGATTCAACAAATTACTGTCTTTTCATATCTGCCCAAGTCTAGTGCTTTGTATTGTAGTCTGAATTTAAAGCACTCCACTAGGGTTGTGCCCTCTGTGTGTATACTCAATTTATGCTTTGTGTGTTCCAGGTACCCATCTGGTAGAAAAATCATAGCCATCCTTTTTCTCCCATTGGTTGAACAAATGCAATGTTTACGGCTAAGCTAGCTATATTGTTTGTCTCTATCTGTAATGGTCTGTGTGTCTGCTCAACCCTTCTGTTCATGACCCAGTCACACACTCACCCAGCCTACGTTATTGAATGCAGAACCATGAGGTCATAGATGAAGTGCTGCTGACTGAGCTTCGTGATAGGACTCACCCACACCCTGCTCTGTCCTCCATCCATCCTTCTCTCTCATTTTCTTTCCCTCCTTTCTCATTAGTGTGATATGCAGTCTCTGCATTGACAGAGTAGCCTGTTCTGTTAGGTCGGGGGAGGAGGGCTATGGTTGCAAAAGAGGAGCTAGCTATGCCAGGGAGTGCCTTCTGAGGAGAAAAGTGTCTTTTGACTTTGTTACATTAGGTTTTTCATAACCTGTACATTACCCAGCGTGTGCGTTTTTGTCTATTTTCCTCGATTGGTTTCTCTTTTTTTTTGCTGGGCATGTAAAGTACATATTGACCTTGCAAAGAAGTCAGGTGTGCGTTGTCTCTGACCAGAATGTTGGTGCTCGGGTTGGTTGGCTGAAGGCTCAATTTTCGTCTGGCTTTAAGGTGGCGCTCATGTCAAACACACGTTAGTTTGATATTTTGTAATGTAAAAACTGGCGCACTGGCATTTTCCAGCCCTAAAGCCAGGTTTGGCAATTTACCTGTCTTCTATTAGCTCGCTTGCGCTGAGATGGGCGTGGTGGAAATGTATGAGGTTTGTCCTTAAAAACATGATCCAAAGTGCTCATTTCAGGCAGCGCTGATATTTAAGACCAACCAAAAGCTGGTTTTAGCGGTAACGCAGTTGGTTATGGCATGAATTTTGACAGCGGATACGAAACCTATCCAGCCGTGAATCACAGTGCCACCATCTGTATCCGGTCCTACGTAGCAACATTTGAATGTTTTTAAAATATTTTTTACATTGGATAAAAGTAGAGACTCAGAGCTACAAAATGGTATATAATACACTACAGTTGAGGAACAATGGGAAAGTAATCCTGCTTTGAAAGTTGATAAACTTTGGTAAACTCACTTTTGAGAAAATTGCCTTTGAATATTTTGATACTACTACTGGAGAGCCCTTCTTTTTCTACACCCATTCAACATCGTTCACACCCTCTTAAGCCTATGCCCCACCCATCTCTTTAAGGGTTGATCCAAGCATTCTGTACTAAGAGCAGTCAAGCACCCAAGCTAACTTGCTAGCTACTTCCAGACATCTAAGTGAGAGAGAACAGCTCACCTAACATTACTCACCCTAGCAGAGCTGGTTAGGCTGTTATGTTCTCCAGAGTAGAGGTCGACCGATTAATCGGAATGGCTGATTAATTAGGGCCGATTTCAAGTTTCCATAACAATCGGAAATCTGTATTTTTGGACACCGATTTGTCCTAATATTTTTTTTAAATATTTTTTTAAATATTTTTTTAAAATATTTTTTTTTACCACTTTATTTAATCTTTATTTAACGTCTTGGTGACGGGGCAGTATTTTCGCGTCCGGATGAAATGCATGCCCAAATTCAACTGCCTGCTACTCATCCCCAGAAGATATGCATAGTATTAGTATAGAAAACACTCTGACGTTTCTAAAACTGTTTGAATCATGTCTGTGAGTATAACAGAACTTATTTAGCAGGCGAAACCCTGAGGACAAACCATTCAGATTTTTTTTTTGAGGTCACTCTTTTCAATGAGTTTTCATTGGGAATCCATATTTCTAAGGGACCTTCTTGCAGTTCCTTTCGCTTCCACTGGATGTCAAACGTCTTTCGAAATTGGTTGAGGTTTTTCCTTTGTGTAATGAAGAAGTACGGCCATCTTGAACGAGGATAACTTTAAGTGTACTGTTAGATAGAGGCACGTGACCAGAAAGCATGCTGCAGTTTGTTTTCCTCCTGTATTGAACACAGATCATCCCGTCTTCTACCGAAAGTTGTATTACAAAAGTAGTTTGAAATGTTTTGGCAAAGTTTACAGGTAACTTTTGAGATATTTTGTAGTCACGTTGCGCAAGTTGGAACCAGTGTTTTTCTGGATCAAACACGCCAAATAAATTGACATTTTGGATATATCGACGGAATTAATCGAACAAAGGGACCATTGTGATGTTTATGGTACATATTGGAGTGCCAACAAAAGAAGCTCGTTAAAGGCAAGGCATGAATTATATTTTTATTCCTACGTTTTGTCGCGCCTGCAGGTTTGAAATATGCTTTTCTCTCTCTGTTTATGGTGCTATCCTCAGATAATAGCATCAATTGCTTTTGCCGAAAAGCCTTTTTGAAATCTGACATGTTGGCTGGATTCACAACAAGTGTAGCTTTAATTTGCTATCTTGCATGTGTGATTTCATGAAAGATTGATTTTTATAGTAATTTATTTGAATTTGGCGCTCTGCATTTTGTCTGGCTTTTTGCCAGGTGGGACGCTACCGTCCCACATATCCCAGAGAGGTTAACTAGGCAAGTCAGTTAAGAACACATTCTTATTTTCAATGATGGCCTAGGAACGGTGGGTTAACTGCCTCGTTCAGGGGCAGAATGACAGATTTTTACCTTGTTAGCTCGGGGATTCAATCTGGCAACCTTAGTTAACTAGTCCAATGCTCTAACCACCTGATTACATGAGGAGTCTGCCTGTTACGCTAATGCAGTAAGCCAAGGTAAGTTACTAGCTAGCATTAAACTTATAAAAAACCAATCAATCATAATCACTAGTTAACTACACATGGTTGATGATATTACTAGTTTATCTAGCGTGTCCTGCATTGCATACAATTGATGCAGTGCGTATTCGCGAAAATTTCTTAAAATCAATACACAGAAGTATATATTTTTAAACCTGCATATTTGGATAAAGGAAATCTAGGTTAGCAGGCAATATTAACCAGGTGAAATTGTGTCAATTCTCTTGCATTCATTGCACGCAGAGTCAGTGTATATGCAACAGTTTGGGCCTCTTAATTTGCCAGATGTTTTACGTAATTATGACATAACATTGAAGGTTGTGTAATGTAACAGGAATATTTAGACTTATGGATGCCACCCGTTAGATAAAATACGTAATGGGTCCGTATTTCACTGAAAGAATAAACGTCTTGTTTTCGAGATGATAGTTTCCGGATTTTTGACCTAAGGCTCGTATTTCTGTGTGTTATTATGTTATAACTAAGTCTATGATTTGATAGAGCAGTCTGACGGAGCGGTGGTAGGCACCAGCAGGCTCGTAAGCATTCATTCAAACAGCACTTTTGTGCGTTTTGCCAGCAGCTCTTCGTTGTGCTTTAAGCATTGCACTGTTTATGACTAATAGCGTTTCAAACGTCACTCGCTCTGAGACTTGGAGTGGTTGTTCCCCTTGCTCTGCATGGGTAACGCTGCTTCGAGGGTGGCTGTTGTCAATGTGTTCCTGGTTCAAGCCCAGGTAGGAGCGGGGAGAGGGACGGAAGCTATACTGTTACACTGGCAGTACTAAAGTGCCTATAAGAACATCCAATAGTCAAAGGTTAATGAAATACAAATGGTATAGAGAGAAAAAGTCCTATAATTCCTATAATAACTACAACCTAAAACCTATTACTTGGGAATATTGAAGAGTCATGTTAAAAGGAACCACCAGCTTTCATATGTTCTCATGTTCTGAGCAAGGAACTGAAACGTTAGCTTTCTTACATGGCACATATTGCACTTTTACTTCTCCAACACTTTGTTTTTGCATTATTTAAACCAAATTGAACATGTTTCATTATTTATTTGAGGCTAAATTGATTTTATTGATGTATTATATTAGTTAAAATAAGTGTTCATTCAGTATTGTTGTAATTGTCATTATTACAAAAAATCTGCTGATTAATCGGTATCGGCTTTTTTGTTCCTCAAATAATCAGTATCGGTATTTGCTTTGAAAAATCATAATCGGTCGACCTCTAATCCAGAGCGTTGGTGACTGCAACTGTGCTGTCAGATTGTCCTTTGGTAAATTCAGAGCGTTTCGGGTTCAGAGCGCACACAGGACACTCTGGCGATGAGTAGGGTTGATCTGAACGTTCTGGACCTCAACAGCAGTCAAGCACCCAAGTTAACTGGCTAACATTGGCTAGCTTGCTAGCTACTTCCAGACACATAATGAGAGAACACCCCACTCTGACAATTTTACTCGCCCTAGCAGAGCTGGTTAGACTGTTTTCATGTTATCCAGAGCGTTGGTGACTAACTGTGCTGTGGCAACAATTTAATTACGTTTTTTTGCCAACGTTTACTGACACCGGCCATATTCCACGGGTGTTGAGCATTCATAAATTCACAAGTTATTCTGTGCTCTGGCACACTCAGACGAGAGTAGATGACCAGGCTGAATATACAAATGCACCCGAAATGGTTACTTGCATAGTGGAGTCTTTTGTTAAGACATGTAGCTAGCTAGGTAAACAATGAACCATAATCCCAACTAATGATGAATCAGCAGGTAGCTAACCAACCAGATTCAATGTTTGCTTGCTAACATTAGGCTATAGCTAGCCAAGCAAATGGCTCTGAGATACGGATAATAATATTATACACGTAACGTTAGCTAGCGAGCCAGCTAACGTTAGCTAGCTTGCTAGGTAAACAATGATCCGTAATCCCAACTCATGATGTTACTACCCTGCCTGAATCTTCAGGTAGCTAACCGACTAGGTTCAGTGATAGCTAGCTAACATTAGGCTATAGCTAGCCAAACAAATTGCTCTGAAATACGAATAATAAGATCATACACGTAATGTTAGCTAGCCAGCCAGCCAGCTAACGTTAACTAGCTAGCTAACAGTGCACTTTAACTTGAAATGAAATGTGTAACAGTCTAGCTAGCTACATTTCTAGATATCTTACCCATATACATCATTCATGGATGGATGTGTCTCCTGTCGGATGTCATGATTGCCCTTAGTTTGAAGATGTAATCCGGAGACAGGTGTTTTCTCCATTTCATTAGATAACATACTCAAAATCCACTGATTTCAGAACATGGTCCTCCAGAAATTTGGAGAGCACCACTTAATGCAGTTTTACTACACGATACCTTTGAAAAAAAAGCTGTGTTAGACAGGATTACCTACATACTGACCAGCTCAAATAGACAGAAGCGTGCTATATGGCAGACCAATCCAAACTCATCTCTCGGCATGTCCAGCCCACACATTATCTCAGTCAATCATGACTAGTGGGAAAGTTGTATTTTTCCGTGGCTAGCCAACTAGGCTCGTAATTTATCAATTGTTATTGTATTTACAGATGGCATACAAGTTTGTTATTAAGGCACATTAAAGTTTACATGTTCCAGAAGGCATTTCTCCGAACAAATGTATCTTGATAACATTTTTAGAAACATTCAATGCCTCTCCTTTGAAGTAATGACATGCGACATACACCTAGCTTCTTGAAACGGGTCACATAAGGGCATGGAACAAAGAGTAGCCTAATGTGCTGTGAGTGCCTTTTTATACTTCGTATTTAGAAACATAAACAGTTTATTTCCCATTTCGTTGTATTTGATTAAAAACCAAGCATAGCCTCCCCTCTCAATTATTGTCTGCCCAATGCAATCGTGAAGTAGTCGACTGCCGATCAAGGGTTTGGCTCCTGAGACCGCTTAAATAAATATTAATCACCAAAGCTTTATTAAAATGTCAAGTTTGAGAGGAATAAAACAGTGAGCTGACATTCCCTTTTTATCTATGGATTGTAGGCAGGTCCTGTTTTTGACGTGTGTAAAACCCCCTCTATGATGTAGAACCCAAGTCCACCTACTATATTGAAGGCTGGTTCAACAGCAATTTGTATTTTTTTTCTTGCCGATTTTATATCATTACATTTTACATGATTGCTTGTTTTTAATTTTAACTATTGCAACCAAATTTATTAAAATGATTTACCTTCCTGGTTTGATGGTGATAATGTCTCTGTAAGAGTTCCGATTTATGTTCATAAAACAAGCCTATTTAGGAGCAGTATAATGCTGAGTGGACATTCTCCCTTTCTCTTTATATTGGATCTTTTTCTAGCTACTGTGAAAAGTTTATGTGCGTAAAACCCTCCATAATCTGTTTTAATATTATGTGCCCATGAAATGATGGTGCCTGTAAGTGTGACGTAGCCTATTTAAAACAACTTGTTTCATTTAAAGATGTTCATGCCTGTCACACTCTGACCTTACTATTCTTTGTTTTCCTTGTTATTTTGGTTAGGTCAGGGTGTGACATGTGTTTTTCGTCTTGTCTAGGGGTTTTGTATGTTTATGGGGCTGTTTCCTTTCTAGGTATATTGTATATCTATGGTTGCCTAGATTGGTTCTCAATTAGAGGCAGATGTCTATCGTTGTCTCTGATTGGGAACCATATTTAGGCAGCCATATTCTGTGGGTACTTTGTGGGTGATTGTTTCCGTGTCTGTGTTTTTCACCACACAGTACTGTTTCGGTTATTCACGTTTAGTTTATTGTTTTGTAGTGTTGTAGTGTGACAATGCCGTCCTGCCTAGTTTGATCAGGGTCATCATATTCAGTAGGGAATACACAACAGAAAACGTTTTAAAACATTCTGCATTGCAAAGGAAAATGAGCATAATGACCTGTTTCAGTCCATTTTCTTCCGTCAGTAATAATAAATGGGGACCCTCCGAAATCTCATTACCAGACCGATACGATGTCAATTCGTGCCAATGTAATCTGCATTGTCAGATGAAATTGCAGCTATATATATTAGGATGGGTTATCATTCAATTTGCGGTTTTGGCCAGTATAGTATTGCTAAAAAGGAAGTGACTTCATTGAATAGCCTACATCAACTAGGCACTTTGATCAATTGTGTAATGACACTTTTTAATTTCAAGCCTACCTTACTGGTAGGCTTGGTAAAATTCATGGGACCCACTAATAATACATTATATTATTGTAATTGTCTGATATTTTATGCAAATTGAAAGGCTAATGGCCTATTTCACCCCTGCTACTTGCTCAGTGGTGATATTTTTTTAAATCCATCTTTAAGGTGATTTACACTAAACAAAAATGTAAATTCAACATGCAACAATTTTAAAAGATTTGACTGAGTTACAGTTCAAATAAGGAATTCACTCAATTGAAATGAATTCATAAGGCCCTAATGTATGGTTTTCACATGACTGGGGATACAGATATGCATCTGTTGGTCACAGATACCTTTAAAAAAAAAAAGTAGGGGAGTGGATCAGAAAACCAGTCGGTATCTGTTGATTGTGGAATGCTGTCCCACTCTTCACTGGCTATGCGAAGTTGCTGGATATTGGAGGGAACTTTAACACGCTGTTGTACATGTCGATCCAAAGCATCCCTAGCGTGCTCAATGGTGAGTTTGCAGGCCATGGAAGAACTGGAAAAATGTCAGCTTCCAGGAATTGTGTACAGATCCTTGCGACATGGGGCCATGCATTATCATGCTGAAACATGCAGTGATGGTGGTGGATGAATGGCACAACAATCTCGTCACGGTATCTCTGTGAATTCAAATTGCAGTCAATAAAATTAAGTTGTGTTCCTTGTCCTTATGCCTGTCCATTCCATAACACCACTGCCACCATGGGGCACTCTGTTCACAATGTTGACATCAGCAAAACGACGCCATACACACGTTCTACCATCAGCCCAGGTAGAGTTGAAACTGTGATTCATCCGTGAAGAGAACACTTCTCCAACCTGCCAGTGGCTATCGAAGGTGAGCATTTTCCCACTGCAGTCAGGTTAAGACCCTGGAGAGGATGACGAGCATGCAGATGAGCTTCCCTGAGATGGTTTCTGACAGTTTGTGCAGATATTCTTCAGTCTTGCAAACCCACAGTTGCATCAGCTGTCCGGATGGCTGGTCTCAGACGATCCAGCAATTGAAGAAGCCAGTTGTGGAGGTTCTGGACTGGCGTGGTTACACATGGTCTGCGGTTATGAGGCCGGTTGAACATACTGCCAAATTCTCTAAAACGATATTGGCGGTGGCTTATGGTAGAGAAATGAACATTAAATTATCTGGCAACAGCTTTGGTGGACATTCCTGAAGTCAGCATGCCAATTGCACACTCCCTCAACTTGAGACATCTCTGGTGTAGTGTGACACAACTGCACAATTTACAGTGGCCTTTTATTGTCCCCAGCACAAATTACACCTTTGTAATGATCATGCTGTGCTATATTATGTGCTGATTAAGACATCATAACCTGCTAACCTGACTACAGCTTATTACCTGCTGTAAAAATGGTTGATTTTAAATTTCTATTTGTTTTCATAGGCACCAATTAAAGTTTTAATCGGCACCATATTCTTGCATGTAAATATATCAAGCAACGACAAAAACAAATCTACATTACAATTTTTTCCACATCTGCATACAGCGATTTTTATTTTTTTTCTATTTTTTCTTTTCTTTTTTTCTTCTCATAATTCACCCACAGACATTACAGGCATAGAAAGACTGGGATACAGATTATTTTAAATATATTAATGATTTATAGGAGTGATGTGATTGGGTAGATCCTCATGAAGGACCTCTGAGCACAGTAGACAATCTGGAGCGTATTTGCCTTCTTGAAGAGTGGTGTGATGGGTCAGATCTGCATTACAACTTTATCAATTAGAGATTTTAAAAGAACTAGAAAAGGACATTGCTGAATAAACTTTGGACTCAGCTGCTAAACGTTTTTCCATGGTATTAGTTGTAGTTTGTGGAAGTTAGAGCTTGTCTTCAAAAAAGAGCAACTTGCTTATATACATACTTTGCGTCCTCCTCCAACGCGGCGGTCAGGGGCATATTTTAGGACATTCCAGAGGGCCTGCAACACATTTTCTGGCTTTTCATGGCACTTACTGTAAGCATAAAAATACATTTACGATTGGGATAATGTGGACATGCAGGACACGACAGAATAGTAAAATATATCTTCAACAGTCAGAATCTACTACACATTTCTCATTGTCTATGTCATGGAGAACACACGAGTGGTAGCAAAGGCATGTTATTCTTCTGTCACTTCATGTTGAAGTGGGAGACTAATTCATTGTTCATCAATCTGAAACATTTTAAGAAAGGGTATCAAAATTAGACAGTAGTAAATGCTAATGTTTTGCTTAATCCTAATACATCTAATAATCAAAAAACGTTTTTATTAACACACCGCTCTATATTCCTGAGGACATTGTCCCAAACAAAGGTTCCCCCAATTGAGGACAGCATGGCACTCTTAGAAAAGAAAGTATGTGTAATGAGACAAAATATGATATTCTTCAAAAGTGATCCGTCATATCATTCCTGCAACAAACATGGTTAGAAATGGGTGTAATTGGAAAATATCTTCCTCTTCTCTGCAACTGTGCACGTGTTTGCGTGAGCGACAGGAAGAATGATCAAGAGAGAAAGGGGAAAACTTTACATGGCTCACCAAGGAAGGTGCCTTTTGAATCAGGACAAGGGTTTTGCACCTGAAAATCAAGGCGAGTTAAATAGGTTTTTATTTGCTTTACAACTTATATTATTTAGAAGCGGTGCTATTTCAATTGGATCTACTTACAATAAGATCAGGCAATCATGGGCAGCTGAATAGCATGTATCTTGGAGAATCCAGTCTCACTCACCTAATGTAGAGAAATGCTTTAAATGCTTTGTTTTAATGCTCATCAGCATAGCTAATACAAACCATAGCTCTTACCAAGCTGGTTATTAGGAATCAATACAGAGCTTCAAAGAGGAAAATAAAATGTTGCACACAACTTACTGTCAATGACTATGGGTTTAGGAAGGGGTGGTTCTGCTCTCCCCTTTCCCTGCGAGGTAGCAGAATAGATCACTGGTAACTGAGTGGGTGGCCAAGCACTGCTGTACAGGCCATGCAATCAGGTCGTTGACATGCTTCAGGAACTGTAAAGACTGAGATGAATTATGATTAGCCATTACCTAAGGTTGTCACAAATTTAGACTTAACCTAGCAACTACATTGACTACGTTGCCCCTCTGAATACTCCATAATGACAGTGAAAACGTGTGCAAATCTCATTTACATAAGTATTACCTTTGGTGCTTTGCACACCTGTATTGTACAATACAGTGCATTCGGAAAGTATTCAGACCCCTTTACCTTTTTCCACATTTTGTTATGTTACAGCCTTATTCTGAAATTAATTAAATCGTTTTTCCCCCTCATCAATCTACATAAAATACCCCATAATGACAAAGCAAAAACAGGTTATTGGAGCAAATGTATTACAAAATATAAAACTATTACATTTACATAAGGATTCAGATCCCTTACTCAGTACTTTGTTGAAGCACCTTTTGTAAGCTATTACAGCCTCGGTCGGGTCTTCTTGAGTACAGTGGTTCGTCCTTTAAAAGTTGCAGCATACTGCGGCGCAGCTTGAATGGTGCCGCAGAATTCTATGGCAAGTTATTTAAGTGTGAACCACTGGTACCATTCATGCTAGTTAGTGCTAGTTTGACCACCAGAAGGCATCTTTGAGAAGCATTTGATATCCTTCAATAGTGGATTCATTATTTTTATTAATATTAAAGTTACGTTGTTTTAGTTTGAACGTGCAGACTGGCATTAAGAACAGAACAGCGTTAACGTTTCCCTAGTCAGCGCCATTATTAGTGCAATGCCCATTAAAGTATTGCCATGGGCTAGGTCGGTCTTCTATGCACGGCTTCTATGCACAACAGGTTTTTGCATAATTCTAAATTAATAATCACTTTGTTTAAAAAATAAAATTTTGGGAGATTTCATTTTCAAATAACGTAAAATGAAAAGGCCATTCTTGAACATTGGGTGAGACATTGTTATTAATTTGTAACTAAAGCCAGTTTGTTATTTAGAATGATTTATTTATGTTTTTAGAGGGAGAGAAACCAAAAACCTACAGTCATCTCATGGGTCTACCAGTCGAGGCCGGCACGGGTATTGGAGCAGCCTCTGTAGCAATACAGCTTGCACTGCAGGCGCTGTACCATGTGACCGGTCGGGAGTGGCCTACAGTACTATAGTAAGAGTAAAATAATAAAAACCTTAGTGTAACAGTTTTAGTAAGTAATAATGAAGTTGTGCACAATTATTAGTTTCTATTTAGGTTTATGTCACCCATTCATTGTCAGACACAGTAGGACCCAAAAGCATAATCAGTGCTCTGACTCCCCCTTGCGCTGGTCTGGAGCAATCAAGTGGTGATGCAGGGCACCGTACTAAACCACAAGTTACCTCTAAGTCCCGCAGCATAACCGTAAACTTTTAGTGGAGCGACCACTGTATAATGTTACAAGCTTGGCACACCTGTATTTGGAGAGTTTCTCCCATTCTTCTCTGCAGATCCTCTCAAACTCCTTCAGGTTGGATGGGGAGCGTCGCCTCACAGCTATTTTCAGGTCTCTCCAGAGGTGTGCGATCGGGTTCAGGTCAGTGCTCTGGCTGGGCCACTCAAGGACATTGAGACTTGTCCCGAAGCCATTCCTGCATTGTCTTTGCTTTGTGCTTTGTGTCGTTGTCCTATTGGAAGGTGAACCTTTGCGCCAGTCTGAGGTCCTGAGCACTCTGGAGCAGGTTTTCATCAAGGATCTCTGTACTTTTCCCCGTTCGACTTTCCCTCGATCCTGACTAGTCTCCAAGTCCCTGCTGCTGAAAAACATCCCCTCAGCATGATGCTGCCACCACCATTCTTAACTGTCGGGATGGTGCCCGGTTTCCTCCATACGTGACGCTTGGCATTCAGGCCAAAGAGTTCAATTGTGGTTTCATCAGACCAGAGAGTCTTGTTTCTCATGGTCTGAGAGGATGTCTTTTGGCTAACTCCAAGCGGGCTGTCATGTGGCCTCCGTTTGTCCACTCTACCATACAAGCGTGATTGGTGGAGGGCTACAGAAATGGTTGTCCTTCTGACAGGTTCTACTATCTCCACAGAGCTCTCTGGAGCTCTGTCAGAGTGACCATTGGGTTCTTGATCACCTCCCTGAGGTGGGGTATAGTGTGAAGATTGATGGGATTTAAAAAAAAATGTTTTAACCCATTTTAGAATAAGGCGGTAACGTAACAGAATGTGAAAAAGTGAAAGAGTCTGAATACTTTCCGTATGCGCTGTATTCAGTCTTTTTAAAATTCTTCACGCTCCGTCGGGTTGGTTTGTTTTGCCTTGCCATATATTTCAAGCAAATTTAAGTCAAAACTGTAGCTAACCCACTCAGGAACATTCAATGCTGTCTTGGTAAGAAACTCCAGTGTATTTTTGGCCATATGTTTAAGGTTATGGTCTTACTAAATAGTGAGTTTGTCTCGCAGTGTCTGGTGGAAAGCAGACTGAACCAGGTTTTTCTCTAGGATTTTGCTTGTGCTTAGCTCTTCTGTTTTTTCCCCCTAACAAAACGCCATGGTCCTTGCCATTGACAGGCATACCCATAGCATGATGCAGCCACCGCCATGCTTGAACATTTGAAGAGTGGTACTCTATGATGTGTTGTGTTGGATTTTTATTCAGGACATAAAGTTAATTTCTTTGCCACATTTTTTGCAGTTTTACTTTAGTGCCTTATTGCAAACAGGATGCATGTGTTGGAATATTTATATTCTGTAAAGTCAATTAAGTTAGTATTGTGGAGTAACTACAATGTTGTTGACCCATCCTCAGTTCTCTTATGACAGCAATTAAACTCCATAACTGTTTTAAAATCACCATTCGCCTCATGTTGAAATTCCCGAGTGTTTTCCATCCTCTCCAGCAACTGAGTTAGGAAGGACGCCTGTATCTTTGTAGTGACTGGGTGTATTGATACACCTTCCAAAGTGTAATTAATAACTTCACCATCCTCAAAGGGATATTTAACATGTTACGGGCAGGTGGGACGGTAGCATCCCATCTCGACAACTTCCAGTGAAATTGCAGAGCGCAAAATTCAAATGATAGAAGTAGAAATATTTAACATTCATGAAAATACAAGTGTCATACATCAAAATAAAGCGTAACTTCTTGTTAATCCAGCCGCTGTGTCAAATTTCAAATAGGCTTTACGGCGAAAGCACACCATGCGATTATCTGAGGACAGTGCCCCGCATAGAACGGCATGACATTTTTTTTCAACCAGGCTGGGCCGCCACGAAAGTCAGAAATGGCGATAAAATAAATGCCTTACCTTTGAAGATCTTCTTCTGTTGGCACTCCAAAAGGTCTCAGCTACATCACAAATGGTCCTTTTTGTTCGACAAAGTCCTTTTTTACATCCCCAAAAACTCAGTTTAGCTGGTGCGCTTCATTCAATAATCCACCTGTTTCCCTCCTTCAAAACGCATACAAAATGAATCCCAAACGTTACCAATACACTTCTCCACACAAGTCAAACAATGTTTATAATCAAACATCAGGTACCCTAATACGTAAATAAACAATACAATTTAAGACGGAGAATCTTTGTCTTTACCGGAGATAAATAACAAAGAGCGCGTTCTCATCCACGCGCAATGAAAGACTTCAGCCAAAATGGGAGCCAATTAGAAAAAACTTTTTTTTTTCTCCAAAAAACAAGCCTGAAACTGTTTTTGAAGACTGACATCTAGTGGAACCCCTAGGATCTGCAATCTGGGAGGTTTTCGCCTCTCTAATTAACATGCCAGCCATTGGAAACGGTGGTAGGCTGAAATCTCTTTTTTTTTTGATGGTTTGTCCTCGGGGTTTCACCTGCCATATCAGTTCTGTCATACTCAGACATTGTTTTAACAGTTTTAGAAACGTCCGAGTGTTTTCTATCCAATACTACCATGCATATCCTAGCTCCTGGGCCTGAGTAACAGGCAGATAACTTTCGGCACGTTTGTCATCCAAACTTCAAAATACTGCCCCCTACCCCAGAGAGGTTAATGTCTGCTTTTTTTACCCATCTACCAATGGGTGTCCTTTGCGAGTCATTGAAAACCTCCCTGGTCTTTGTGGTTGAACCTGTGCTTTGAAATGTACTGCTTGAATGAGGGACCTTACAATTATCGGTATGTGTGGGGTAAAGAGATGAGGTCATTAATTAAAAAAGAATGCCATAACAAAAGGAGTACTTATTGACTCGGCAGGTCAGCTTTTACATTTAGTAATTTGTAAAAATAATGTAAAAACATAATTCCACTTTGACATTATGGGCTATTGTGTGTAGGCCAGTCATGCACAATCTCAATTTTTTCAAATTTTTTTTAAATTCAGGATGTACCACAAAATGTGGGAGAAGACCAGGGCTGTGAATACTTTTCTTTTGGCACTGTATGCCATGAGACCCTAACCCGCTTTGGTGGTCTCTGTCAGCTGTTTGCTGAATCATGCAAACCCTGCTGAAAAGGAATATTACTCAAATTTTAACAATTTATAATGGTGCTAGTGTCTTACTGTATATGTGATGGGTGCATGTCCCACAAACACTATGCACATGTTTATATAGATTGGTGCATATTGATTGAGTACCATTTTGAAAACTGGTCAGTAGGTCAATCAGATTTCAACCAAAATAAGACATATTTTTTATCAAGTCAAAAAGACGTCATGAAGAAGACATTGTGATCTGGTTATAAGACATCCGGACCAGATTTCAACCAGAAATATCATGTATACCCACTGGGTGTAATGTACCCATCCTCTGGCTGTGGTTCAATGTGGAGTAGTACTGAACCAGGACTTTCATTCCATAACAGTTTGACATATGGTCTAAGGTCTTCGCAAGCCAAGTCAGCAAACAGATTACCGACCATTTCGAATCCCACCATTCACTCTCTGCTATGCAATCTGGTTTCAGAGCTGGTCATGGGTGCACCTCAGCCACGCTCAAGGTCCTAAACGATATCTTAACCTCCATCGATAAGAAACATTACTGTGCAGCCGTATTAATTGGTCTGGCCAAGGCTTTCGACTCTGTCAATCACCACATCCTTATCGGCAGACTCGACAGCCTTGGTTTCTCAAATGATTGGCTCGCCTGGTTCACCAACTACTTCTCTAATAGAGTTCAGTGTGTCAAATCTGAGTGTCTGTTGTCCAGACCTCTGGCAGTCTCCATGGGGGCGCTACAGGGTTCAATTCTTGGACCCTGTAGCTCTTCTCTGTATACATCAATGATGTCGCTCTTGCTGCTGGTGAGTCTCTGATCCATCTCTACGCAGATGATACCATTCTGTATACTTCTGGCCCTTCTTTGGACACTGTGTTAACAACCCTCCAGGCAAGCTTCAATGCCATACAACTCTCCTTCTGTGGCCTCCAATTGCTCTTAAATACAAGTAAAACTAAATGCATGCTCTTCAACCGATCGCTGCCTGCACCTTCCCGCCTGTCCAACATCACTACTCTGGACTGATCTGACTTAGAATACGTGGACAACTACAAATACTTAGGTGTCTGGTTAGACTGTAAACTCTCCTTCCAGACCCATATCAAACATCTCCAATACAAAGTTAAATCTAGAATTGGCATCCTCTGTCGCAACAAAGCATCCTTCACTCATGCTGCCAAACATACCCTTGTAAAACTGACCATCCTACCAATCCTCGACTTCGGCGATGTCATTTAGAAAATAGCCTCCAATACTCCACTCAACAAATTGGATGCAGTCTATCACAGTGCCATCTGTTTTGTCATCAAAGCCCCATATACTACCCACCATTGCGACCTGTGCGCGCTCGTTGGCTGGCCCTCGCTTCATACTTGTCGCCAAACCCACTGGCTCCATGTCAGTTACAAGATCCTGCTAGGTAAAGTCCTCCCTTATCTCAGCTCGCTGGTCACCATAGCATCACCCACCTGTAGCACGCGCTACAGCAGGTATATCTCTCTGGTCACCCCCAAAACCAATTATTTATTTGGCCGCCTCTCTTTCCAGTTCTCTGCTGCCAATGACTGGAACGAACTACAAAAACCTCTGAAACTGGTAACACTTACCTCCCTCACTAGCTTTAAGTACCAGCTGTCAGAGCAGCTCACAGATTACTGCACCTGTACATAGCCCATCTATAATTTAGCCCAAACTACCTCTTTCCCTACTGTATTTATTTTATTTATTTATTTTGCTCCTTTGCACACCATTATTTTTATTTCTACTTTGCACATTCTTCCATTGCAAATTTACCATTCCAGTGTTTTACTTGCTATATTGTATTTACTTTGCCACCATTTTTTTGCCTTTACCTCCCTTATCTCACCTCAGTTGCTCACATTGTATATAGACCATGTATGACTCTGTGTGGTTGTATGTGTCGAACTGCTTTGCTTTATTTTGGCCAGGTCGCAATTGTAAATGAGAACTAGTTCTCAACTTGCCTACCTGGTTAAATAAAGGTCAAATAAAAAATAAATATAAGTCACATTTCCTTCACTCAGTCATTGCTAGTGAAAGCATTGTAGCTAGAACAATTAAAACCCTGAATGGATATTTCTAAAAATTATTAGGGTCCATACACAGACAACATATCTACACATCCATAGCATACAGATAATTTTATCCTCCGCTACACAATCTGCAAGAAAGGTTAGATAACTACTGCTATGTTATCTGCATCGGTAAATGTCTTCAATCTCTATTGTTACATTACTACAATAAAGATCGATGACAGGTGATTGACTTCACTTTTCTATGAACAGCAAGGCAAGCGTTCAAATTGTACATTCAATTTGCATTAAATGCTTTAGCTAGCTAAGCTAGAATCTTTACATCCACTGGGTTTCACAAGATGACATCCTGGTTTGCTCAGGAGTCTCTAAAACATTAAACAACACAAATTACAATTGTTTCAAAAGTCAAACGACCATATAGCAAGCTGTATAGCTAGTTGGCTAATGGTATCTAGTCAGCTAGCTTGTTAAATTGTGATTTCTGAGCCATACACAAACACAAATTAGGTTGGAAAGGCTGAAACAGAGGCTTGAGCATTGCTTGGATGTTGGGTTGTGCAGACACATTTGTGAGTAGGGCACTTACAAGCAAGGGCAGATTTGGGCAGGTTCTTGGGTACTTGTAGAACCCATATGTGCATGTGCCTGCTTGAATGTAAAGGTAACTGCCAAAATAAAAGAAACACCAACATAAAGTGGCTTAATAGGGTGTTGGGCCACCACTAGCCAACAGCTTCAATGCACTTTGGCATAGATTTGACAAGTGTCTGGAACTCTATTGGAATCTCCATTCCAGAATCTCTGTTAAATCCCGTTAACGGGATCGATATGACAACAGCCAGTGAAAGTGCAGGGCGCCAAATTCAAAACAACAGAAATCTCCTCAAACATATACATGGATCTTATAACGTTTTAAAGGTAATCTTGTCATTACAGCGAAAGCACCACAAATGATTATGTTAGGTCACCATCAACTCACAGAAAAACATCCCTTTTTCCAGCCAAAGAGAGGAGTCGCAAAAAGCACAAATAGTGATCAAATGAATCACTAACTTTTGATGATCTTCATCAGATGACACTCATAGGACTTGATGTTACACAATACATGTATGTTTTGTTTGATAAAGTTCATATTTATATTTTAAAAAATCTCAGTATACATTGGCGCATTACGTTCACTAGTTCCAAAAACATCCGGTGATATTGCAGAGAGCCACATCGTTTTACAGAAATACTCATTATAAATGTAGATGAAAATACAATTGTTAGACATGGAAATATAGATATACCTCTCCTTAATGCAACCGCTGTGTCAGATTTTTTTTTTTATTACTGAAAAAGAAAACCATGCAATAGAGAACGGTGCGAGAACGGTGAGAACGGTGCTCAGAAAAAAAGAATCTGCCATGTTGGAGTCAACAGAAATCAGAAATAACATAATAAATATTCCCTTACCTTTGATCTTCATCAGAATGACCTCCCAGGAATCCTAGTTCCACAATAAATGTTTGATTTGTTCGATAATGTCCATTGTTTATGTCCAAGTAGCTACTTTTGTTAGGGCGTTTAGTACACAAATCCAAATGCTCGTGCAGGTCCAGCCGAACGTCGGCCGAAAAACTTCAAAAAGTTATATTACAGGTCGTAGAAACATTTCAAACTAAGTATAGAATCAATCTTTAGGATGTTTATCATAAATCTTCAATAACGTTCCAACCGAAGAATTCCATTGTCTGTAGAAAAGCCATGGAACGCAGGTTGCTATCATGTGAAATGCGCGTGACCAGGACCTGGCTCTCTGCCAGACCACTGACTCAAAGAGCTCTCATCCGGGCCCCACATCACAGTAGAAGCCTCATTCAAGTTTCTAAAGACGGTTGACATCTAGTCTTAGGAAGTGCAACATAACCAATATCCCACTGTGTATAAAATAGGGGCTGGGTTGAAAATCGACCAACCTCAGATTTCCCACTTCCTGTTTAGATTTCTTCTCAGGTTTTTGCGTTCTGTTATACTCACAATCATCATTCAAACAGTTTTAGAAACTTCAGAGTGTTTTCTATCCAATACTACTAATAATATGCATATATTAGCAACTGGGACATTAGGAGCAGGCCATTTACCCAGGGCACCTCTGGGCACCTTTCATCCAAGCTACTCAATACTGCCCCTGCAGCCATAAGAAGTTAAGTGTTCAAATGGTTTGAGATCTGATAACTGCCATGGCATATGGTTTATATCGTTTTCATACTCCTCAAACTCCTCCCCCAAAAAATCTATTAAAAAAAACATACCGTGCCCTGTGGATAGGGGCATTGTCATCCTACGGTGCATTGTGTTTGTAGCCAAAATAATGGCCTGCCCAGCATTTGTATACATGACCCTAAGCATGATGGAATGTTAATTGATTCATTAACTTAGGAATCACACCTGCTTTAAATATACTTTGTATCCCTCATTTACTCAAATGTTTCCATTATTTTGACAGCATGTTAAACATGGTACAATGACTGTGCACCTCATGTGAGCCTGATGTTTTGTGCCACCCTGTGGCTGACTGCTAGAGCTACAAGTGGGCTGGCCTGGCATAGACTGGCATCATTATTCCCTTGAACCTCAAAAGTTGTGCATGTGTACTCATAACTGTATTATTTGTGATTTTTTTTTTTTTAAAGAGGTGTGTTCAGGGTTTGTATATTCTTGTATATATGACAGTATGCAGTACTGTATGTATATATCTTTAGGTCTTTTTTTAATCCTCTGCCCGAACTGGTCCAAACAGCTATTTTTTACCCACATGTCATTCCTGCAACCCCTCTGTATCTGTCAAGCCTTATTTTCTGGAAAGTTGATCCCAGCATGGGTCTGTTTTCAAAGATTTAAGCCAGCAGTGGCCAGCAGGAGTGCTCCTGTATCATTCGGAGCAGACATTCACTCAGTTTGGCTGGCTCTATCGATGTCAATTGAGTTTGTGTATGACCTCTGAGTCAGCATGTATAATGGAGTATCGTTTAGGCCTGAACAGACAGACTGATACATGGACAGGCCTATTGCTGCAAAAGCCTCCTCGCGTTCTCTTGGAGTCGCGCTCTCAAATTCAGTTGCTTTATTGGCATGAAATAGAATTTGTAGATATTGCCAAAGCAGTATAGTGGTACAGCATGTCAGTAAATACAGTACAATGCAAAGAGGATAATGAAGTACAGTTAATTTCAGTAGTGATGATGATGATGATGATGCGTATAATCATGCATACAGGTACAACACTACTGCTGTTGTATTGTAATCTTTGGTCAATACATTTTTATTAGGGATGCACCGATATGACATTTTTGGCCGATGCCGATATCCAATATTCTCCTTTCCAAAAACATCAATACCGATAACCGATATTTAAAAATGTAGCGGCCTTAAGCATTCTAGTACAGTTAAATAGTTAACACACACATGGATGCGGCGGTCTAAGGCACTGCATCTTAGTGCAAGAGGTCGCTGGGTCGAATCCAGGGTATATCACATCCGGCCGTGATTGGGAGTTCCATAGGGCGGCGCACAAGCCGGCTGAGGCAGGGGAGCCCGGCGAGCCGGTTAAGGCATGAGAGGCCGGGAACCGACTCTGACACAAATATAAAAACACTCCCGATGCTTCCCTTAGGTGAGGTGTTATTCTGTAAGGAGTGCGTTGAGAGTCGGGAAGCAAGTTCAGGGAGTGAGTGTTTTAATAATGAAATGATACAATAAACACGTAACACAAACGTACCAACATGAAAACCGAGTCAATAACACCTGAGGAAAGAACCAAGGGGAGTGACAGATATAGGGAAGATAATCAAGGAGGTGATGGAGTCCAGGTGAGTGTCATGTGTGCGAGATGATGGTGACAGGTGTGCAGGATAATCAGCACCCTGATGTCCTAGAGGCAGGAGAGGGAGTGTATGTGACAGAATTGCTTGTTTACAGCCTCGAGTACTTTTTGTAAGTTTTAACCCCGCAGTCTGTCGGCAGTTTTGTTGAGCAGGAGATGCTGCAGATGCAGTTGATGAGCCTTTTTCTCAAGTCAGTTGTTTGAATGACGCTAGGAGTGTGTTCACAAATGCCATTGAAATGGCAGCAGCAGTTTGAGAACCAGCACATTCTTGAGCATGCAATACGCCTTTCCTCAGTACAATATCCTGTGCTGTCAGACTCAGCATGCTCGTGGGGCTGACATCGCTGGTCCAAATGTTGTGAATGTCGTGAAGCTAATAGCAGTGACTCTCATAGCAAGTGTTCATAGATGTGCATTTCAACAAATACTGTGTAACTCCAGTAGGGCAACATCTGAAAAATAGCACTACTTGATAGTGTGTACTGGAACTCGATCAGTCGGCGAAAGCCAACATCATCCACGGCAGAGAATGGTTGATTGTTAAGGGCAAGGAATTCCATTATTTTGGAGGTAATATATTTCGCATTTGAGTTGTCTCGCTGAAATGTTCTTACTCTTTCAAATGACTGCTCGACATGGAAGTGCCCGCTTAGTATTTTTCTGCTTTTGTTCTGTGTAGCGCTGTATTTTTCGTGGCATCATTCCGTCATCTACCTACATTATATAGGTATGCATGTCATCTTTGACATCGGTTTTGCAAATCGCCGTTAAACTAGATATCGGGCCGATGCTGATGTTGGCATTTTTAGCTAATATCGGCCGATTCTGATATGCTCACCGATATCGTGCATTCCTAATTTTTATCATTGATTGATTGAGATATTTTCTTGAAAAAAGATTACTGTGAGAAATACTCCCAAGTGCATCTCTGTCTCTACCTCCCTTGTCTTGCAGTGACCACTTAGACACTCCTGATGGTCTGTTTGTTTGGTCTTAAAAAAAAAGACAATCTAGCAGTGGTCAGACAATGGTGTCTGTGGTCTGACAGTAAATGGAGTATGGGTCCAAGTCTGAGATTGCATAGTTAACAACACTGGTCCCAAGAGCTGAGCAGTAGATGCACCTTCGCAAAGAATCCCCTCTAATCCTGTCATTAAGAAAATACAGGCCTAAGGCTCCTTTCCATTTTTGTTCACTACCTTGTAAGGGCTATTTCTTTTAATAGCAGGATTTGAACCCAAATTGTTTTCCATTTGTTTTTGTTCTGAACAGAACCATTTCTGTTTGTTTCGTTCCACTGTTCCGACCAGCAAAATAAAGTTCTGAACCAATCGTTCCCTTCAGTTCCTTTGCATAAGCGTTTTGTTGCGTTTTGCTGTGAGAATAGAAAAAAATGCCTGGAACGTAAAATAACGATTCTGTTTCGCAACTGTATGGATCACGTTCATTCCATTTCTGTTACTTGAAAATTGTTGTTTACCGGTTTTCTGTTCCCTGAACCGGTTCCAACCCCTGATTACTAGTGATCGGACTCGGGTGTAAGGAGAGCTGTGCAAATACATGTCTATTACCCTCAGGGTCTACATGTTCAGGTTCAGAACCTCTTCTCTTACTCGCTAGTAACTCACTAGTTCTCGCTCTTTCTCTCACTATCTGTCTTGCTGGCTCGCTCTCTCTCCCGCTCTGTCGCTCTTGCAAAGCAACTTGAATGTAGCTCGTCTAGGTTAGCTAGTCAAGCAAGCAAGTTTCATTTCCAAAATAAAAGACACATTTGATAACGACGTAATATCAGTACTGTAGATGACGTAGTACAGGCTTGGGCCTTCAGCAAATTACTTGTGTGAGAATGATACACACAGAAGAGCCTTGTCTAGAATAACCACCTGAGCTGCAAAAGAGAAAGTAAATATAATTTAGGCTAGGCCTATTCCACTATCTAAATATGCCGTGTTATTTAATGGCCAAATAATTACATAATTTATTTTTATGTGGTGATCATGTAACCTAATGAATAGCATTTTTTCCAGTATGTGAGAGCACTGATTGTAGGCCTTATATTAGGCATTTTGACTGTTATATTTGCAAATTCCACTCAGCTATCCGAGCAGCTAAACGATCGCTGCAGCTGTACTTAGCCCATCTGTAAATATCCCATCCAATCTACCTACCTCATCCCCATATTGTTTTATTTATTTTTCTGCTCTTTTGCACACCAGTAATTCTACTTGCACATCATCATCTGCACATCTATCACTCGTGTTAATTTTCTAAATTGTAATTACTTGCTACTATGGCCTATTTATTGCCTTACCACCTCACGCCATTTGCACACAATGTACAGTCGTAGCCAAAAGTTTTGTTAATGGCACAAATATACATTTTCATAAAGTCTGCTGCCTCAGTTTGTATGATGGCAATTTGCATATACTCCAGAATGTTATGAAGAGTGATCAGATGAATTGCAATTAATTGCAAAGTCCCTATTTGCCATGCAAATTACTGAATCCCCAAAAAACATTTCAGCTCTGCCACAAAAGGACCAGCTGACATCATGTCAGTGATTCTCTCGTTAACACAGGTGTGAGTGTTGACGAGGACAAGGCTGGAGATCACTCTGTCATGCTGATTGAGTTTGAATAACAGACTGGAAGCTTCAAAAGGAGGGTGGTGCTTGGAATAATTTCTTCCTCTGTCAACCATGGTTTCCTTGCAAGGAAACACGTGCCATCATCATTGCTTTGCATAAAAAGGGCTTCAGAGGCAGGGATATTGCTGCCAGTAAGATTGCACCTAAATCAACCATTTATCGGATCATCAAGAACTTCAAGAAGAGCGGTTCAATTGTTGTGAAGAATGCTTCAGGGCGTCCAAGAAAGTCCAGCAAGCACCAGGACCGTCTCCTAAAGTTGATTCAGCTGCGGGATCGGGGCACCACCAGTACAGAGTTTGCTCAGGAATGGCAGCAGGCAGGTGTGAGTGCATCTGCACGCACAGTGAGGCGAAGACTTTTGGAGGATGGCCTTGTGTCAAGAAGGGCAGCAAAGAAACCCCTTCTCTCCAGGAAAAACATCACAGACAGACTGATATTCTGCAAAAGTTTCAGGGATTGGACTGCTGAGGACTGGAGTAAAGTCATTGTCTCTGATGAATCCCCTTTCCAATTGTTTGGGGTATCTGGAAAAAAGCTTGTCCGTCGAAGACGAGGTGAGTGCTACCATCAGTCCTGTGTCATGCCAACAGTAATGCATCCTGAGACCATGTGTGTGGTTGCTTCTCAGCCAAGGGAGTGGGCTCACCCACAAGTTTGCCTAAGAACACAGCCATGAATAAAAAAAGGTACCAATACATCCACCGAGAGCAACTTCTTCCAACCATCCAGGAACAGTTTGGTGATGAACAATTCCTTTTTTGCAGCATGATGGAGCACCTTGCCATAAGGCAAAAGTGATAACTAAGTGGCTTGGGGAACAAAACATCGATATTTTGGGTCCATGGCCAGGAAACTCCCCAGACCTTAATCCCATTGAGAACTTGTGGTCAATCCTCAATAGGCGGGTGGACAAACAAAACCCCACAAATTCTGACAAACTCCAAGCATTGATTATGCAAGAATGGGCTGCCATCAGTCAGGATGTGGCCTAGAAGTTAATTTACCGTATGCCAGGGCGGATTGCAGAGGTCTTGAAAAAGAAGGGTCAACACTGCAAATATTGTCTCTGCATCAACTTCATGTAATTGTCAATAAAAGCCTTTGGCACTTATGAAATGCTTGTAATTATACTTCATTATTCAATAGTAACATCTGACAATATCTAAAGACACTGAAACAGCAAACTTTGGAAATTAATAATTGTGCCAATCTCAAAACTTTTGGCCACGACTGTATATACACGTTATTTTTTTTCTATTGTGTTATTGACTGTACGCTTGTTTATTCCATGTGTAACTCTGTTTGTGCGCACTGCTTTGCTTTATCTTGGCCAGGTCGCAGTTGTAAATGAGAACTTGTTCTCAACTACCCTACCTGGTTAAATAAAGGTGAAATAAAATTGTAAAACAAATCTATAGCCTATTCTTAATGCATGCATACATTTTATTTATTTATTTTATGGGTGGCCCTGGGAATCGAATCCACAATCCTGCTGTTGCAAATGCCATGCTCCACCAACTGAGATATACAGGACCACCCATAGCTAAAAATGTACCCTACTTGTGTGTGAACAGACTTGGCTGTACTAAGGTATGTGTCTGAGTAGAGTGCTCATCTGTTTCACCCTTTTCAATCATAATGAACGAGTCTCTACGAGACACTGTGAATTTTCTGATCTCTTTCAATGAAATGCAACATATATAAGACCTGCTTTTGGCCAATGCAGAAATTCACTAACTTTTGTTTATTGTACGGATCGGTGTCTAATTTACAGTAGCTATTACAAAAAAAATATACCATACTATTGTTTGAGGAGAGTGCACAACAACAAAACACTTTTCACGGCAACTGGTTTGATACATTCACCTCTGAAGGTAAATAATGTACTTACATTATTATCTTGCTCTGATTTGTCTTCCTTTATTTCTTCGAGATAAAATGGAGCATAGATTTGTTTGATAAAATCCATTTTTATATTCAAATGTAGGAACTGGGTTCTACAGTTTGAACCCCTGCTGTCTGAAACTATGCACACACACACTGCTTGGTTATGTCATTTTAGGCGGACATTGAAAAAAGGGTTCGGATCCATGCAACAACGCTTTTATTTATATGACAGCAGTTCAATTTATCGTGGTTGCCCATTGAGAAATGCTGAGCTACATTCTGAGGTAGACGTGACCAATGACCAATAAGACCTGCTCACTTGGTGGAAAGGTCTCTTTTAAAGCGTCTCTGTCTCTAACCACGCTGTACCGTGGGGAGTTTATTTTCAGACTGCATCCCTGTGCAGTGGGCGTTGGGGAAGGAGAGCTCCCTTTGTCATATCCTGTGGTGATGGTCAGGAGCCAGATGCATGACTTCATCTCACTCTTACACAGAATTTCATCAATTTTAAAGAACGCACCATTGTCACCTTTAGTGGGAGTGGCCATTTGGAATGAAAGCAACTCAAAATATAGGAGTGCTTGGGTACCAACCAATGTTGCTTTGAAAACTACAGAGGAACCATTGTGGAACCACCAATTAACTTTTTGGCTCCCCAGCTGTTAGTTTCTTTTTCATTCAGAGAGGATGAAGAAAGGTGTAGACTGAGTCTGTTAACCTGGACCCAACAAACAGTCATCACCTCAACATTAAAAAATGTTTCAAAAACCGTGCGAAAACATTCTCCTCGTGTTTGCCGATGTATATCACCAAGCAGTACAGGCTGGATCCTCCTCGGACATTCCTCCTTTAATTAGAGGCAGACTGTGACGACGGGATCCCAGTTTGTTGTAGTTCACGTCTCTCTCCCCCCGCCTTCCTTCCCTCCCACCCTCTACTGTCTGGTAGCCATCCCGTTCTTTTCCTCTCATAAAGAAAGAGCTGCCTAATTAATAACTTTGGCTGTTATGACTGTGCTCAGTGAAGCCTGAAAGAAGTGTGAGACTGAAAAAGAGGGAGAAAAAAGGAAAGCAAGGATAGACAAAGTGTAATAGTTCTGACTCATGGGCAGTGACGGACCAAAGAAAATAGCCTGCCATTGAGCGGGAGAAAAACAGCTGGTATGGGTTTGTTTATAGTCTGCAGAGAACATTTTTGGAGGGTTAGCAGGCAGGAAATAAAGACCGCACCAAATAAAGAAGAAAATGCTGTCGGCCTGTTAGTCCCACAGGAATGGAGAGACTAGGGAGGAGGGAATGACAGAAGGGGGGAGAGAGAGAGAGAGAGATGGGTTAGCCGGAGAGGGTGGGAAAAGAGAGATTGTGGGGGAGCTGGGGGAAAGAATGGGGGGAGAGAGGCAAGAGAAGGGCTGAACGGGTCAGAGGGAGAAGGAAGGAGAGTCAGTGTGTTGGAGCGAGAGAGGGGAGGAGTGTGTGTGGTGGTGGGAAGGGGGCCTGTTAAGATCCTAACATAAGTAGGGGGTGCACAGGAAACGAGCTCTCCATCCTGCAGTTAAATCTGACCTCTTGGCTCCGGATCAAATGCTTCTCCAGCCGAATACCATGGTGCCTCTGTCCTCGACACGGGGCACTTCCCTGGCTGTCTGAGAGCGTGAGGGAGGGAGAGAACATGGGGTAGGGGTACACTGTAAACCCCAATGTTAGTTCATTACTCAACTTTTGAGGAAACCCATTGCATGTAATATTTCTGAGTACAGTTACTTAGTGATTTTGTAGTCATTACTCAAGCCGATAGTCACTGTGCCCAATGTTCCCTCAAAACTTTTCAGTCACTGAGCAAATTTGAGGTCTCTTGAGTGCAAACTTGAATGTTGTGAAAATTCTATGCAACTTTCATTGCACATTTACTGTGAACACTTTAATTTAGTTTTAACAGTGGCTATTTGATCATAATGTAGGTCTACCACAGTGGCCTACCATAAAAAGCAATGGAGAAAATGCATCCCATAAATTTTAACATGGAAATAGCTGCTCCATCGTTCAGCCTACAGTAGCAGCCAACGTGTGGTGTTCAATGTAGGCCTTACATTCCATAAGATTTATAAAAATATATATATATATCCAGGGCTCTCTAGGGTACGTGAGACGGTAGCGTCCCACCTCTTCAACAGCCAGTGAAACTGCAGGGCGCCAAATTCAAAACAGAAATCCCATCATTAAAATTCCTCAAACATACATGTATTTGATACCATATTAAAGATACACTTGTTGTAAATCCAGCCACAGTGTCCCATTTCAAAAAGGCTTTACGACGAAATCAAACGATTATGTTAGGTGAGTGTCTATTCACAGAATAACACAGCCATTTTTCCAGCCAAAGAGAGGATTTACAAAAAGCAGAAATATAGATCAAATTAATCACTAACCTTTGATCTTCATCAGGTGACACTCATAGGACTTCATGTTACACAATACATGTATGTTTTGTTCAGTAAAGTTCATATTTATATCCAAAAATCTGAGTTTACATTGGCGCCTTACTTTCAGAAGTTCCAAAACAACCTTTGATTTTGCAGAGATTTACAATTTACAGGAATACTCATAATAAACATTGCTAAAAGATACAACTGTTATGCATGGAATTTTAGATGCACTTCTCCTTAATGCAACCGCTGTATCAGATTTCAAAAAAGCTTTACAGTAAAAGCAAACCATACATTAATCTGAGTCGGCGCTCAGAGCCCAATCAAGACACACAAATATATCCGGCATATTATGCAGTCAACAAAAGTAATAATAGCATTATAAATCTTCACTTACCTTTGCTGATCTTCGTCGGAATGCACTCCCAGGACTCCCACTTCCACAATAAATGTTTGTTTTGTTCGGTAATGTCCATCATTTATGTCCAAATAGTTACTTTTGGACATAAAGTCACGAAGCGCGTTCACTAAAAGCAGACAATGTCAAAAAGTTCCGTAACAGTCAGTAGAAACATGTCAAACAATGTATTGAATCAATCTTCAGGATGTTTTTAACATAAATCTTCAATAATGTTCCAACCGGAGAATTCATTGTCTTCAGAATTGCGATGGAACAGAGCTCCCTCATGTGAACGCGCATGGTCAGCTCACGGCAGACCTTACTCATTTCCTTCTCCTTCAGCCCCACTTCACAGTAGAAGCATCAGACAAGGTTCTAAAGACTGTTGACGTCTAGTGGAAGCCTTAGGAAGTGCAACATTACCAATATCCCACTATCTTCAATAGGAGCTGAGTTGAAAATCGACCAACCTCAGATTTCCCACTTCCTGGTTGGATTTCTTCTCATGTTTTTGCCTGCCATATGAGTTCTGTTATACTCACAGATATCATTCAAACAGTTTTAGAAACTTTAGAGTTTTCTATTCAAATCTACTAATAATATGCATATTCTAGCTTTTATGGCTTTGTAGCAGGCCGTTTTCTCCTACCCCAAAGAAGTTAACCTGTTTATCCACTTGTCCTTCAAACAAGGAGGTGACTGAAAATGTTGTTTGATGCAAGAAACCACTTTACAAAATAAAATCCATGATTATTCCCATACCATTATTAGAGAATCAGCCAAATGATGCTACTCTGCCTATTGGTTACTTAGCTTATTCAAGCCTGTCTCAAAATACAGCACTGCCCTTTAACTGGGCTAATAACTCAATAACTAGGAAATATATAAACAAATGTCCACATCGCTACATGTAGCTCTCGCTTTGATCTCAAAACAAGAGCATCTAATAACAACCGCCCATGCGGTAAAAACAGCACAAAGTGAATCCATGTATCCATGTATTGCAATCGTCTATTTGCATATAGGCCTACTGCAGCTCTGATTTGGTTATGGCAGACCCGTCTGTGTAGAGTACATGCCTGAGTCGTGCCTATCAATGCAATATAATTGTACTTCGATGGATTCTGCCTTCATAGTTCATAGTCTTGCATACTTAGTTTTGTATACTCAGTCTTGGATAGTTTGTTTTGTTTTGGTATGTTGCATTGAAAGTGGCAAATATTGCGTTTTTTTTATGTATATGTTATTTAGCCTTTAACTAGACAAGTCAGTTAAGAACAAATTCTTATTCGACCACAATTCTCACAGTGAAGGGAAACATTGATAGTATTAACTAATGGTGAAAACTCTAGAAAGTTGAATAAGGTTCAATCTTGTGCTTCTCTGCACGGGCTGATATTTCTTCTGTGCGTCAGTCCCGGGGGAGCTGTGCGCCAGTGCATATGCGTAGTTTAGAGGGAACATTGACTATGACCCAGTAGGGGCTCCAGACGCACCCTCTAAACCACACCTCCAATATAATTTCCCAGTGTGCCTTACCTTTTCGAATGAATTGTAGAGTTACCACCTATGATTTTATTTGTTAGTGACCGAGACATAATTGTTGAATTCGTTCATTTTCTGTCCTGTGGCCTTCGCTAAGTGAATATTCCTAGGCGAATATTATCATTATATTTAAACTTTTTATGACAATACATTACACATCTCATAAGGCCTTTATTTTTAGGTTTAACTTTACCCTTTACCCTGAAACTCATGGTTTTACAGGCCACTTCAGGCCTGCAAGTAGGGTAATTGTTTAAACTTTCCCAAAATGACCAGATAGAAAACCAAAAATAGTTTGGAGGATTTCCAGCAATCTTCCAACTGTGATTCCTGGGAAAACCTGGAAAAAACTGAAGTTTGCAACGCTACCTTATGCTGGCTTGCAAATGTAATTCCTTTTGCAATCCAGACAGTTAGGATATCTAACCGTTGGAATTTTTATTTAACCGCATAATAACTGAAAGGATTAGGTACAGTGTCGTCTCATCGAGAACCATGTTTCCCTCAAACGGGAAGCCTGGGGATGTTCATGCCTCCTCGAACATGTTAACTTTCATGTGCCTTAATAACAAACTTGTAAACCATATGGAAATACAATAAAATTGTTAAATTACCAGCCTTGTTGGTTAAGCCACAAAAGTCAACAACCTTCCCACTAGCCATGATTGGCTGAGATAATGAGTGGGCAGGACATGCCGAGAGATCAGTTTGGATTGGTCTGCCATATAGAGGGTTTCTGTCTATTTGAGCTCGTCAGTCTGTTGGTAATCCTGTAGAACGCTGCTTTAAAAAAGTGTTGCTCTCCACTTTCTGTAGGATCAAGTTTTGAAATCAGTGTAATTAGAGTATGATAGCTAAAGAGATGGAGAAAAGACCTGACTCTGGGTTACATCTTCAAACTAAGGGCAACTGTGGTATGGCATTCCTGACAGGGAGACACGTCCATCATGCATGAGGATGTATACAGGTAAGATAGTCTAGCGTTGGCTAGCTACATTTTCAGATATTACATGTTTCAAATTTTGACAAAGTGATTTCATTTCAAGCCAAATTGTACTGTTAGCTAGCTAAATAACATTAGCTGGCTGGCTCCCTTGCCGACATTATTATTAATATCCCAGAGTTGTATTAATGCAGGTTAGTAACGACATTATTTGGCTCTGTGTTCATTGTTGTTTAACTAGCTAACGTTTGCTGGCTGGCTCGTTAGCTGATGTTCCGTGAAGTGTGTGATCTTAAATGTTGTTTACCTAGCTAGCTAGCTACATTTCTGAAGCTAAAGTGTACTGTTAGCTAGCTTCCCAGAGATGTTTTCTTTTCTAGTTAGAGCCTAATGTTAGTCAACTAACATTGAACCTAGTTGGTTAGCTCCCAGCTCTGTGGCATTGTTGGCACTGTTCATTGTTGATCAACTGGCTAAAGTTAGCTTGCTCGCTCATTAGCTAAAGTTGTGTGACGTGTGTACAACACCCATTGAATATGGCCGGTGTCAGTAAACGTCTGCAAAAAGGCGTAATGAAATTGTTGCCAGCAGAGCTGATTAGGCTGTTTTCATGTTATCCAGAGGTAAACAAATCATCGGTCAGAGCGTCAAGTGTCCGCTCTGAGAGTGAAACGAGGGTGGGGCTAAAGCTTAAGAGGGTGTGAACGATGCTGAATGGGTCTAGACAAAGAAGAGCTTTTCACTAGATACCAAAACATTCAAAGGCAATTTTCTCAAAACTGAGTTTATAAGTTGATTAATAACTTTCAAAGCAGAATTACTTTCCCATTGTTCCTCAAATGGAGTGTATGATATACAATTTTGTAGCCCTGAGTCTCTAGTTTTATCCAATGTAAACACCTTTTAAAATGTTACATAAGACCAAATCCAGGTGGTGAGACATTTCAGTAACGGGTGCAAAAAATGTAACTAAATGATTGGATCAGTTTAGAAATTGTATTTATTTATCTTTGAGCAGCATAATCATTTACTCAAGTGGGTATAGAAAGTCACCGGCCACTTTCAAAATGTTCACCTTTTGCTGCCTTACAGCCTGAAATTAAAACACATAAAAAATATATTTTTCCTGGCTTTATTTACACAGTTAACCCATAATATCGAAGTAAAAAATACAAATAAAAACTAATTAATTACAATTAAAACGGTAAAATACTCTATTTGGATAAGTGAAACCCCCCCCTTACAATTGCCAACTTGCTCAGGTATAACCGACCACTTTCCAGATCACAAATCAAGCTAATTGGCTTCCATCTATGATCAATTGTAGTGACTTTAATTAGTTCAGAATAAAAGCATTTGTTCATAGAGGACTCCACTGCTTAGTAGTGCAATTCAAAGCAAAGAATCCACGAAGTGCAGAAAGGTACTTTCAAAAGATCTACAAGATAAAGTTGTGGAAAGGCACAAGTCAGGGGATGGATATAAAAGGATTTCAAAGGCTTTGTCCCTCGGAGCACAGTTAAGACCATTATTAAGAAGTGGAAGGCGTATGGCACCACCCAGACCCTGCATAGATCAGGCCATCCCTCCAAACTGGATGACCGGTCAAGGAGGAGACTTCAGGCCTTCAGGAGCTTCAGGCCTTTATGGCAAAGACTGGTCAATGTGTGCATGTGACCAGAATATCACAAGCCCTCCACTAATCTGGCCTCAAAAGCCACATCAAGTCTCATTTGAGCTTTGCGAAATAGCACATTGTAGATTCCGAGACTAAGTGGCAAAAGGTGGTGTGGTCAGATGAGTCCATGAGCGGTCACCATGCAATTTGACTGAGCTTGAACAATTCTGCAAGGAAGAATGGGCAAATATTGCACAATATAGGTAGGCAAATATTGCAAAGTTAGTAGAGTTATATACAAAGAGACTCATGGCTGTAATTAAGACAAAAGGTGGTTCCACCAAGTATTAACTCGGGGGTGGTCACTTATCCAAATAGGGTATTCTACTGTTTTTACTTTGAATACATTTTCAGATTTTATAAACATTTTTCACTTGGATATTTTGGGTTACTGTGTGTAAATAAAGCCGGAAAAAGTCTGATTTTTATGTGTTTTCATTTTAGGCTGTAAGGCAACAAAAGGTGAACATTTTCAAAGGGGGTGGTGATGTTCTATACCCACCGTACATGCAAGACATGTTTTTAGGATGTTCTTGGGATGATGTGTCATGGTCCCCTGGAGGTTTTGTTTAGTTCCCGGTTTGTCCCAGGGACATCCCAAAGGACATTTTTAGGACATAAGATCAGCATACCCCAAATCCAGATGTTGTGAGTTTAATCTCAGGTGGGGTCATATTGACAAGTCAGTTAGTGGCTTGTAATCATATTGCCATTGATTTAAGAGTTATACACTATATTTTAGCTGAACAGCGTACCACTTACCTTAAAATCCCCATACCATTGAATTACTTTACTTTATAATGGTTTGGCACACCTGGGACCATGAAGTGACAAAAACCTCCGGGGACCATGACACAACGTCTTAAAAACGTCTTTGGGGACGTTTTTACACAAGGTCCTGATCACTTTAGGGGACCATTTCGTGACATTCCTGGGACGTCCTAACAACAAATGTTTGTTTGCAGAGACATTCCCTTGGGACCATCATGCAACATCCTAATGACTATTAAAATGAAAGTTCTGAGAACGTCCTACAATGGTCCGGACATAGTCCTCAGTGACGTTCTGGTAACTTAAAGGGCACTACTTACAGGGCACTAGACACTCCGACCAAACAGGGACCTGTATTGAACATCCTCTTATGGTCCTGAGGTTAACTTTGTGTTATACTGTTCCTAGAGTGGGATAACGTCTCGCTGAAACCTTTAAAGGGACCTAATGGGAACGTCATCCAATGTCCTTAGGACATCCGGTTTGCTGGGAACCCAGTTTTAGACTGAACTGAAACTTACCAGAGAGAGGGAGGCAATGCAAGAGTCATATCTTTGCCCTAAATCTGTCCGTGTTAAGCAGAGCCTTAATTATTAAGCTGGTGAGATTTTTTTGTATGGGGGTAATGAATGTCGAATTTAGTCAAGATTAACACAAATTACTATATGTGAGGCTTATTTGATCTAATATAAGTTGTGTAATACCTAGGTTGTGTACTAATATCTGCGTGAGGCATGTGACATACTGGCAACTTTTTAAAAAACGAAACACTATCCCTGTTGTAATTCATGAAGGGCTATGCATATCACGTCGATGAATTTAAAATGCCTTCGCCATATAATTCCTTATCAAATATTCAACTCCCCCTCATCTTTATATCAGAGTTGTGCCTGTTGTTCACATTCGTATCTATCCCCTCATTGTGAGAGGGGGGTGTTGACATGAGTCTGGTTCCATCTCCACTCTGTAAGGCAATGTGGTCTTACAGAAAGGCCTTTTGAATATATTTGTGATCATTAATTAATCATTTATCATTTGCTAATCCCATGACTGAAATGTGTGTCTTCAAATTGAGGATTGTTATTATACATTTTTCTTGACAACCCGATGTTTGCTAAGTAAGAATGGAAGTGAAATAGTACCCCCCCCCCTTTACCCCCCAATGGATGCAGATGCAAAGTGTTCCTCAAATGTGTGACAGTTAGTAGGCATGCCATTAAAGAAAGAGTGATTTTAGTTTTTACATTATTGGTTCAAGTTATTACACTATTATTTTTTTTTACCACTTTATAATGTAACAATCAGTGCATAATGTAATATAATTACAATCAGGACATAATGTAATTATGCACAAAAACGTTACTGCATTGTGTTCAGCATCTTTATAACTTTATTAGCTTTATTACATTATATATATACACAAAAGTTATTACATATATGGCAGTTATTACATTATCAGTTGTGACAGGGTTTACAGTGTGTAGAGGGTGAGGGAAAGGGAGATAAAGGGGAGGGCAGGGGAGGTAGCGAGACAGGGGTTAGAGGAAAAGGGAGATGGGCAGAGATTGAAAGGGAAAGAGAGCAAGGGAAGGAGAGAATAGCAGGGAGAGCGGGAATACCAGGAATTACCAAACTGTCAGCACCAGCCATCCAGCAAGAGAAAGAGTAGAGAGTGAGGAGAGAGCCAGAGCGACACAGAAGGAACAGCTCATCCTTCCACTGCACACACACACTAACGTGCATACATACACACAAACACATTAATGTGCTCCACAAACAAATAAATACACAAACTCACTCACTTAAACTACTTACCACACATACACACACCGTGAGTCAAATGCTCCGCTGCTCCCCACTTTCCTTTTCTCTCTTCTGCAGCTGGCTGCTCTGAGTGAACTGAGACCAGGTCGCTACTATTTTTAGCCCCACGATGGAGGGGATGGATAAACTAATGGGTGGAGAAGAGGGGGGGGGGTAGAAGAGAGGGACTTGTTTTTTTAGAAGTTTTGCTATAGAGACCTTGCTGCTTTGCATGGGAGACTGTCAGAGTACTCTTACAAACTCGACGTAAGCTGACATACCTTGGCTACTGGACAGTATTGAGATAGATCTCAGCCAACCTCTGAATGCTGCCAGACAAACTAACAGTCCCTCAAAGCGCTTTCCTCTGGATTTATCCCTCTGATTCGACCATTGTGTAGGTTTCTTTTGATTTTTTTTCCTGTGTTGTGTCGAGGAACTAAAGGAGCTTATGTGGATTGCCCCGCGATGGAATGTAGCCTGGCTACAAAAGCTCACAAAGTTTACCTTTTCCTTTCCCGGGATTGGGATTCGGATCGGTGGACGCACAATGTTCCCCCTCCGGTGGTAGACCTGGGACTCCCGCTGCTCTGATACTGTCAGGCCACAGGAGAAAGGCGCCTCTGAGGATTTAAAAACAGACATTCATACACAGAATTCGGGATGCGGCGTTTCGACAAGCTCAAAAAGTCGTTCCCTTTCCTGGCACACTTCCATGTGTACGGAGTAAGTCTACTTTTTTCCTCTCATTGGCAAGTTGTTTTGATATTGGTGTTATGGTAATGACATTAATGGGTATAATCGTGGCTGGTCTGGTAATAGAATTGTGAGTGTATCCAAGGCATTTCTACCAAGGTGGAGGAAGTTGGGTGAAGATAAGGTTCCTCAAATGAAAGATTTTTGGGTCACCTATGCTTGTATGGGTCTATCCTATGTAAAAGTGTACGCACCTGACACAAACACATGCGTTCAGTGACATGTCTCAACATTGATATATGCAGTGGTAGGCTGAACCTGTCCACATCCAATGTATTTTGATATGTAAGATTAATTAACATTACTAAGCCTGGTTTCAGTGGCAATCATGTTTTAGTTAGAAACCAGACAATTCTTGGTTTCCTCCTGGAATTACTAGAGCTGTGTTTGAAAACCCATACTAACATACTCTATACTACAAACTTAATGAGTATATACCACATACTATATACTATTAGTTAATTTTAGTATATTGTAAGCAAACGGTATCCTTTCAGTTGTGTGTACTATGGCTTTGCATGTCTACAGGAAGTTGATGCTGTTGCTATGCAACCTCTTGCTAGCGTGAAGCATAGCAAATTACTAACTAGACTTTGGGTGTGTTTGTCAATTCAATAAAGAGTGTCATAGTGCGCTCTGGGCGTTCGTAAATTCAGGGCGTTGTCAGATTGTCCGTTCAAAAATTCGGAGCATTTTGCTCTCAGAGCATTCAGAGCGCACAATGGACGCTCTGACCAAGGAGTAGGAGGGTTGATCCGAGCGTTCTGACTGGCAGTCAAGCACCCAAGCTAACTTGCTAGCTACTTTCAGACACAAATGAGAGAACATCTCACTCTGACCATTTTACTCACCCTAAGAGCTAGTTAGACTGTTTTTGTTATCCAGAGGGTATGGTTATTAACTGTTGTGTTTGTCAATAATTTAAATGTAAAAAAAATTGCAGACGTTTACTGACACCGGCCACATTCAATGGGTGTTGAGCATTCGTAAATTCATCAGTTATTCTGCACTCTGCCTCTGGCAGTCAGACGAGAGTGCTTTGAAATCGGAGTAGAGAGCCAGAGCGAATTTACGAACGGGCCCGAACGACTAGACCACTTAGCTAAGCTATGAATGACGTGAATAATCTAGTCAATAAACATTGGGTAGTTAGCATATAGTAAATATACTTTATGGTAGTTAGGTAGTTAGCATAAAGTAAATATACTGGCAAGTTCAATGTACTAGTAACCAACTAACAACGTTACTGTAAGTAGGTGGCTAGCATACCCGGTACATACTGCTGCTGTAATGATATGCTGTGCGGTTCGTAAGGATAGCGTAGCTAACAAATTGTCAGCCGACGTGTAATTTACTTTATTACTTTATTCCATTGCTCAACATTTTCTTAACATTTGTCATAATTAGTTAAAGCAAAGAATTTGTATCCCTTCTCGTCAGACTTCGGCTGCATATTTTCCACCATTTTCGTAAAATCTGAAAACGTTGTGAAGCCAGAATTGCATTATGTGCCCTAAAAGCACGGAAATAGTGTCCACTGCGTGTATACTTCGTATTTAGATGAATTTAGTACTACATCCGGGAACTTTTGGCATACTAACTATATCCATACTATGAGCAATAAGCATACTATATACTTAATTTATGTCACAAATAGTACGGTTAGTGTGGTTATTACACTATTCGTACACAGCTTAGATCTTTTGAACGTAGGCAAATCTCACTGTAGTTATAGTGTACGGTTAATGTTGGCAGGGCTGGACAATATGGCCTTAAAATAATTTTTACTTATGGGCAATTTCACAATATACAAAAGTATACAAAACATTAAGGACACCTGCTCTTTCCATGACAAATACTGATCAGGTGAATCCAGGTAATCCAGCTATGATCCCTTATGGATGGCACTTGTTAAATCCACTTCAATCAGTGTAGTTGAAGGGGAGGTGACTGCCTCTAATGACTCCCCATCCCGCATGAGGGAGCATAATCATCACCTGACACTAATTAGCATAACGCAACGGACATAAATATTCCTATTCATGAAAATCACAAATAAAATATATTGAGACACAGCTTAGCCGTTTGTTAATCACCCTGTCATCTCATGTTTTCAAAATATGCTTTACAGCCAATGCTAGACAAGCATTTGTGTATGTTTATCGATAGCCTAGCATAGCATTTGTCCAGTTAGCAGCAGGTAACTTGGTCACGGAAATCAGAAAAGCAATCAAATGAAATCGTTTACCTTTGAGCTTCGGATGTTTTCACTCATGAGACTCCCAGTTAGATAGCAAATGTTCCTTTTTTTACAAAAATATTATTTTTGTAGGCGAAATAGCTCCGTTTGTTCTTCATGTTTGGCTGAGAAATCGCCCGGAAATTGCAGTCACGAAAATGGCGAAAAATATTCCAAATTAGCTCCAGAATATCGACAGAAACATGGCAAACGTTGTTTATAATCAATCCTCAAGGTGTTTTTCAAATATCTATTCGATAATATATCCATTGAGACAATTAGTTTTTCAGTAGGACCGATTGGAGTAATGGCTACCTCCTGTATTTTACGCGAGAATCTCTCTGGGAGCATCAGGTGACAACTTGCGCAATGGACCCGCTTACGGGTATTCTTCAACATAAATGCGTAAAACTACATCACAATGCTGTAGACACCTTCGGGAATACGGAGAAAGAGTAATCTTTTTGATAGCCCATTCACTGCTCAATAGGGACGCAAAGGAACGCAGCGCTTTCAAAACATGAGGCACTTCCGGATTGGATTTTTCTCAGGCTTTCGCCTGCAACATCAGTTATGTTATACTCACAGACAATATTTTTACAGTTTTGGAAACTTTAGTGTTTTCTATCCTAAGCTGTCAATTATATGCATATTCTAGCATCTTGTCCTGACAAAATATCCTGTTTACTACGGGAATGTTTTTTTTCCAAAAATGAAAAAACTGCCCCCTAGTCACAACAGGTTAAATATTGTTTGTCTTGCCCATTCAAACTTTGAATGGCACATAAACAATCCATGTCCCAGTTGTAACAAGGCTTAAAAATCCTTCTTTAATAAGAGTCTTTGTAACTGGGTATGGTAGTAGGTCCCAGGTGCACCGGTTTGTGTCAAGAATTGCACTGCTGCTGGATTTTTCCACACTCAAGTTTCCCTTGTGTATCAAGAATGAAGGACATACCGCCAACTTGACACAACTGTGGAAAGTATTGGAGTCAACATGGGCCAGCATCCCTGTGGAACGCTTTTGACACCTTGTTATGTCCATGCCCCAACGAATTGAGGCTGTTCTGAGGGCAAAAGGGAGTGGTGCAAATCAATATTAGGAAGGTGTTCCTAATGTTTGGTATACTCAGTGTATATCTCGATTAAACACAAAAAGAAACAAATGTTTCTCTAAATAGGCTTTGTTGTATTTTTGCAATCACTGATCTGGGTTTCGAATTATAGAAAATTAACACAGGTCTCATAAACATTATAGAAAATTAACACAGGTCTCATAAACAATCTCTCAAACCCAAGCCCACGTGCTAGTGAGTAGCCAGCTAATCTTTTTATATTTAAAATCCAGCCGTCTATTTGCTAGCTAACAAGGTAGAACAGTTTAATTGTTACAATGTTCCCTCATTTTTTACGGCAGTAAGTAACATTTCAGGTCTGCTTAGTGCAAACTTGAAAGTTCTGTGAACACTGAGCTGTACTCACTTTAAGTTACGATTTCAGACAGTGGTAACGTAGGCTACTGTGGCTCTTTGATCACAATGTAGGCTTACCAGAGTGCCCTAACATCAAAAACAATGGAGAAAATGCATCCCATAACATTTTAACATGGAAATAGCTGTTCTATTGTTCAGCCTACAGTAACAGCCAAAGTGTGGTGTTCAATGTAGGCCTACATTCCATGAGACCTTTGGAAAAAAAACATGCAAATATGACATTCTTATTTATCCACCTGTCCTTCAGGCAATGAGGTGAATGGAAATGTTGTTGTGTTGTTTGATGCAAGAAACAAATTATGCTACCTATTGGCTACTTAGCTTATTCAAGCCTGTCTCAAAATAGGTTTCAAGGATGTCTGGAAATGTACACGTTTTGTGCTCTCATAGGAAGCAATCACTCCCCCCTTCCCACTCCCCCAAAGTAAACGGCCTATTTCTTAGGACCAGATGCTAGAATATGCATATAATTGACAGATTAGGATAGAAAACACTCAAGTTGCCAAAACTGTCAAAATATTGTCTGTGAGTATAACAGAACTGATATTGCAGGCAAAACCCTGAGAAAAATCAAACCAGGAAGTGGCTTCTATTTTGAAAACTCCATGTTCCATAGCCTCCCATTGCTCCATTTAAAGGGACATCAACCAGATTCCTTTTGACCTCCAAGGTGTCAACAGTCTTCAGACATAGTTTCAGGCTTTTATTTTGAAAAATGAGCCAGAACGATAACATCGCGTCAAGTGGTCACATGACTTTTGCTCGCGCAACAGAATTTGGATAGCTATTGCTTTTCCCTCTCCTACTGTGAAAGACATTTGAGGTTGATATATTATCGATTATATATTTTAAAAACAACCTGAGGATTGATTATAAAAAACCTTTGACATGTTTCGGTGGACATTATGGATATTATTTGGAATTTCCGTCTGCGTTGTCGTGACCGCTCTTTCCTGTGGATTTCTGAACATAACGCGACAAACAAATGGAGGTATTTGGATATAAAAATAATCTTTATGGAACAAACTGAACATTTGTTGTGTAACTGGGAGTCTCGTGAGTGAAAACATCCGAAGCTCATCAAGGGTAAACGATTATTTTGATTGCTTTTCTGATTTCGTGACCTAGGTACTTAATGCTTGGTGTACATAATGTTTTGTTATGCTATCGATAAACTTACACAAACGCTTGGATTGCTTTCGCTGTAAAGCATAATTTCAAAATCTGAGATGACAGGTAGATTAACAAAAGGCAAGCTGTGTTATTGCAATATTGCACTTGTGATTTAATGAATATGAATATTTTTTTGTAATATTATTTGACTGTGGCGCTATGCTATTCAGCGGTTGCTGATGACAATTATCCCACTTAAGGGGATGGGTAGCGTCAATAAGTTAACTAACTAGAAAGTTGAGTGAAGTTCAATCTGATATTTCTTCTGCGTGGCAGTACCGGGGAGCTATGTACCCTCGGGAACATTGGTTATGAACACACCCTTCTGTCCGTCTTCAACTGTTTGAACAGCATGCTTGTCCACTTTGTGAAAATGTTGAAATCAAGTGGCCTACCTTATTTCGCGGAATGAGAACGAGTTGCAAATTCCTTATATAATATTTTTTTATGCTCATTGCACTTTTTATAAAACACAGACTACAGCTAGTATAAGTCTGGCTAAAATGCTGCTAGCAGTACGTGGTACCGGAATGTTGCTCACAACAGAAACTGAGCATTAATTTTCCAGAATCAATCAACCCATTTTAGTAGGGTTTGCTCTTCACACAATTTGAGCAGTTAAAACCTTTCTAACGATACCCTTTTTAACTTCTCCTCTGTTACCATAAAATAATGTCTCAATGTGTTTCGGTATATGACGGATTCTGTTGGATCAAACCTCAAATGCAAATAACGAGTTGAAGCTGATTGTTGTCAGAAAGGAAGAAGTGATCTTTAATCTTTGTTGCTCTGAGTGGCAGGGGGAGGGGTTTGGTATCTGTGTCTGTGGGAAGATACACAGAAAAGGAGGAGTGAAGGAGACGACCAAAAAGTCAACATGAGAACAAGCGGACATAAGCTCATAACTAAAAATAAGAAAAAAACTTGATTCTTGCGATACAGGCATTTGGAATATTGCTCAAAATTAACTTGATATACTGCCCCGGGCCAAAATGTAAATGAGCTTGGATTGCATAAATCCCTGACCCAAAGATGGTTTATTGCCAATGAAAACTCAAGTAACTTCTGCAGCTGTGTATTTTTGAAGCAACAGAGACACTCTGAGACAGACAACAGGTCATGATGTTCATTGCTTCACTTTGCCAAATGTCAAAGCCCTTCCACATGACGGTCATTGTTTCACATTGCGAGGCCAATGCTACATGCCTTTACCCAGTTATGAACTGCAATGATGAGTCCCATTTGCCCGTTTAAAAAAACTTGCTTAATAATTTTCTCTGGCTTGACCAAACCTCATCACAACAGCTGTGCTTGCTCTTCTTGAGCTTAGGATGACATACTAACACAATCTACCCACTAAATGTATTCTACTAAACATACTAATGAATACACTATATATACAAAAGTATGTGGACACAATTCAAATGAGTTGATTCAGCTATTTCAGCCACACCCGTTGCTTCACCATCTGGCAGTCTGACGAACGAATCTGGGTTTGGTGGATGCCAGGAGAACGCTACCTGCCCGAATACATAGTGCAAACTGTAAAGGTTGGTAGAGGAGGAATAATGGTCTGGGGCTGTTTTTTATGGTTCAGTCTAGGCCCCTTAGTTCTAGTGAAGGAAATCTTAACACTAAGGCATACAATGACATTCTAGACGATTATGTGCTTCCAACTTTGTGGCAACAGTTTGGGGAAGGCCCTTTCCTGCTTCAGAATGACAATGTCCCCATGCACAAAGTGAGGTCCATACAGAAATGGTTTGTCAAAATCGGTGTGGAAAAACTTGACTGGCCTGCACAGAGCCCTGAAATCAACCCCATCGAACACCTTTGGGATTAATTGTAACTCCAACTGCGAGCCAGGCCTAATCACCCAACATCAGTGCCCAACCTCACCAATTCTCTTGTGGCTGAATGGAAGCAAGTCTCCGCAGCATTGTTCCAACATCTGGTAGAAAGCCTTCCCAAAAGAGTGGAAGCTGTTATAGCAGCAATGCCAATGATTTTGGAAAGAGGTGTTTTGAAGAGCAGGTGTCCACATACTTTTGGGTATGTAGTGTACAAGTCTAGACATCCTTAACAGTCTCCATGTCTCGATTAATTCTTGAGACGCTCTGACTTTAAGGCTGTTACAAGTGGTCGAAGTAGGCATCCACAGATCCAGTTGAGGAAAGCACTGCTTGCTTTTGCCTGGCTCTGTCTCTTTTTGTTGCCTGACTCATTTTGACTCAGGAACACTGAGACAAATTCCTCTGGGCTGACTTGTGGAGACTACAGGGAGGGTTTTTGCGCAGCATGTCTTTGAGAGCAGTCCAGGACCTTTTGCATTTCTTCATTCCGACTAGGGGAATGAGTTCTGGCCAGAAGCATTTTTCACCAGGGACTTCTTGTAGCTCTTCCAACTCCATTCCATTACTCCAAACCCTCCCTCCTTTCTCCCTCCACTTGGAGGTGAAAGTTAGTGAGCTCAATCCTCAAGGAAAAGACAGCATTCTGAAAACTTGTGGTGGATTTGTCTTTATACTGCACTTCATATCCAATTGTTTCAGACCAGAAGGTGCATATGAAAGAAAGGTGACAGAGACCTGACCAGTTTTTTTCATACCAGACACTGCAAGTCAAGGGAAGGAGACGAGCAGAGAAAGACACTTTAGACCATTGAGATGCAGCCTTTTCTGTTGGCCAGCATTCCCCACCGCCCCGTGACAAGTGACACCTAGCAGCGGAACACCTCATCCAGCTTCCGCCCCTCGTGCCTCCTAAGCGCCAAATCCGTGTACACAACGTCAATATTTCTCTTTCTACTGCCAACTGCCTTGCTCCAAAAAGGTCAGTGGAAACTTACTACCAGGGCACAAGACTGATACCATTTTAGTGGCATTTTGCGACCCTTTGACTTGACTGTGTGACTTGCGATTGCTGTGAGCTGCACATTCTACATAGTCACCTCACTCAAAGCGTCCTATTTTTAGGAGGCTAATGACATGATTTGGTCAAACAGTAAAGTGCATTATCCTCATGATTCCTGTAATGAAAGTGTCTGTCCTGAGTCAGATGCTGTGCCTGTTTCGCTGGGGCCTGCTGCTGTGATGAGCGAGCTGCTCTCACTGCCTCTTCCATTGCGCTCCAGGAGAAAAAGAAAAGTGTCCTGATTTGTATAACATTTCAAAATCCAATAGTGGGGAAACACAACTTGTTTAATATTTGTTCGTTTAATGAAGAGATGTTCCTGAGTGTGGATGTTTGTGTGTGCGTGCTGACAGCTTCGTTGAAGAGAGGAGGTTCTCAGCGCTCTGTAGGTATACCTTTGAGCTCTATAGCACCTATTTTACAACCAATCAATTTGATATGGCTTTGAGATACGGAGCATGCAAAATGCGTGTGTATGGGCCTCATTGAGTAGTATGCTACAACTGCAAAGTTTATTTTTAGAACATTACATTTACTGTTAGATTATTACATAGCTTATACCAGTGGGTATTACATTTAGTATGCAATCTAGCTAGTGTGTTTTGAGTTTCCGCTTACTCGGGTGGTGAATTAGCCCCAAATAAATTAGCCTATGATGAAGATCTAGGCAAATTAATCTTGATTGAACAAAAGTCTGTAGTCCTATTTTTAACAGTAAAATATAACAAAAGCCTAATTGCCAACCCAAAATTCATGACAATCACTGGATTAGGTTGCACATCAATATATCTCGAGTCATGCATTCTTGCTTGAACTTGTTAGATGAAACGTATTTATTAAATACCATCTCTGTAGTCTATTGCACTTTTTAAAGCACTGTGAATGACATAAAATGATTAGGCCTACTAATTCGTTCTATTCCCTGACGCCGTGAAAAAACTGAAAAGGTTAGTGGCACCAAGGGATTATGTTAGTCTGGAGCCCCAACAGTCTCCCCTCTTTCCTTTGACTCCTGCTTGTTCTCGTGTTGGACTGGACAGATGCTAAGATTGTTTAAACGTTTCAACCCCGACATTTAACCTCTTTAGGTATCAGCTCTGACAAGCCTGGCTGCCAGGCAAGGGATGTCGACTCATGTCTTAGGCACTGCCACGAGAGGTGACACTTTGGTTTCAACAGCTAAGCAGGGAAGTTTCAGCATCGTGACCAAAATGAAGATTTACAGAAGTTAATGCATGAATAAAGTACCTTGTAGAGCAATTCTCATCAATTTATTTTTCTGTTTTCCACAATACAGCTTAGCATAGTGGCTTTTATTCAAACACCTGACTTCAGCGAATGAATTATCTGAGGATAGCACCCCAGTAAACAAAGAGAGAAAAGCATATTTAAACCCTGCAGGCGCGACACAAAACGCAGAAATAAAAATATAATTCATGCTTTACCTTTGACGAGCTTCTTCTGTTGGCTCTCTAATATGTCCCATAAACATCACAAATGGTCCTTTTGTTGGATTAATTCCGTCTATTCCAAAATGTCCTTTTATTTGTCGCGTTTGATTCAGAAAATCTCCTGTACCAACTTGCGCAACGTGACTACAAAATATCTCAAAAGTTACCTGTAAGCATTGTCCAAACATTTCAAACTACTTTTGTAATAGGTATTTTTTTTACGTAAATAATCTGTAAAATTGAAGACGGCATATACTGTGTTCAATACCGGAGGAAAACCAAAGTGGAGCGTGCTTTCAGGTCACCCGCCTCTAACAAAGAGTACACTTGCCTCATTCTGAACAGTGTTACTTCATTTCTCAAAGGAAAAACCTCAACCAATTTCTAAAGACTGTTGACATCCAGTGGAAGCGATAGGACCTGCAGGAAAGTCGATTAGAATTCTGGATTCTCAATGAAACCCCATTGAAAAGAGTGACCTCAAAACAAAACAAAAAATCTGAATGGTTTCTCTTCGGGGTTTCACCTGCCAAATAAGTTCTGTCATACTCACAGACATGATTTAAACAATTTTAGAAATTTCAGAGTGTTTTCTATCCAAATCTACTAATATGCCTATCTTAGCTTCTGGGTCTGAGTAGCAGGCCATTTACTTTGGACATGCTTTTCATCCGGATGTGAAAATACTGCCCCCTGTCCCAAAGACTACTTTCTACTTGGGGGTTGTCGAAGTAGATAAAGCCCTGTTGTCAGACCACTAAGAGGTGTGAAATTCCAAAGTGCTGCTTGGAACATTGAGACAGGAATATTACTGCATGTGACCTTGAAGTGGATTCGTATCAGGATGCAAACATCTGCTGTAACCATTTTGAAACGCATTTTAATCAAACTAGGAGTAATGTCACTCATTTGAGTGATGTGTCTGTCTTACCTGTGTGTGTACATGGGTGCATAAGTGTGGATGTGCTATCAGGTGTATGAGTTGAGATTGTACTTTATTGTCTGCTTGAATGACTAATCGTAGACTCATTTGAACTATTTGGGTCTCCAACCCAAACCCATTAACAGTTGAACTGGGAAAGAGGAAGCCATGACCCCCTTTGCTCCTTAACCTATGACCCTGCCTTGGTCAATACCGGAATCCCATCAGTCACAAATGGCTGATTGAGTCCTCTGACCTAAATGACATACAACTTAAAAACCTGGGTGACATCATATAATTTTGCAATGTCTAACTTTTTTGGTTAGTTTTGGAGATCTTAACTGCAAAGCTAGGGAAGTTGGTTTCATGTATGCTCAATTTTATAGATCCGTTTCAGTACAACAGTTTTTGGGAAACCAATCAGATGCTACCAATGCGTGTGACATCAAGGAGTTGTCAACTTGTCATTGAGGAAACTTCCAGGCTTTTCACATAGCATTAGAAGTTTAAACAGCATAGCACAGGAGCTACTGTAGCATGATGTCGGTTTTTCTGCAGTAGACCACACACACACCACACTTATGAAGCACTCACTGAGGCACTTAAAGACTTCCTGACACTCAGGTGACCCCTTGCTTGTCTTCTTATGGGGTCAGGTCTAGATGGGATACAGCTTTTATCAAAAGCTGATTTAAAATGTAAAAAAATGTATTTATTTATTTTCTCAGTTTTAGCTAAGCCTAACCCTTTTCCTAACCTAATTCTCCTAACCTGCTGCGTGATCTTAAACCTGCTACGGAAAGTCCATTTTGACAAAAGTTGTATCCCTTCTAGACAAAACCCTCTTACGAAAGAGGAAACCCCGTATCTGAGGTACTAGTAATTGCTGCTCTTCAGCAGCCAATCACATAACTTCTCCCTCTCTCTTTTTCCCCCTCACTATCGTCTCTGTTTCCGAGCCTCTGTCTGTCAGTCCTTTTTTTCTCTCTCCCCCTCTTGATCTCTATCAGGACTAGATGGTGGATAATTGAAAGCACCTGATATCCGACAAACGAGTCAAATAGAGAGGAGAGCATCTGGACATGTTTGATAGAAGTCAAAACAACTCTTGGTATCCTGATAACATTTGTTTGTCCGTTTCAGTTGACCTCTTTCGCCACATAAACAACTCGGCACAGTAGACAATGTGTAGGCTATCAACCAAGAGCATGCAGCTCTATATACAGCTCTATATATTCTATGCATGGTATGTTTGAGAATGATGAAAAGGGCATCAATTGTTTGGATAGATTGGATATCTGGATAGATTGTCTGTTTGGATAGATTGACTGGGACTTTTGAGGGATGTAATGTAGGCAGGCCTACAGTACATCATGGTACAATCTGATGAGCGGTGCACAGTAGGGTACGTGAAGCCTGTTGTGTATCATCTGGACAGCAGATGCTCGTTTTCTTTTCCTGTGTCTATGTGTACTGATGTGTCTGTCTACCAATCCATGACAGTGCTAGTGTATTCTTGGGGGGGAGGGGACGGACGGATGACGACTGGTGAGGTAAATTGCTGTATCTATGTCTGACTGTGAAGAGGTTGTGTAAGTCTTCTAGTTTTGAGTGTTTGTTTTTTTGTACAGGTAATGTGTGCATGTGTGCGAGGAGGGCACATAATGGCTCAATGTTTAAACCCGGTTTCTCCTCCATTTTTCGTGTGTGTTATCCAGAAGCTAGGCAGTAATATGCAGTCGGAGGAGGGCACAGAATGGCTCCTGGAGCTGCTGATGGAGGTGCAGCTGCAGCAGTACTTCCTGCGTATCCGCGACGACCTCAACGTGACGCGACTCTCCCACTTCGACTACGTCAAGAACGAGGACCTGGAGAAGGTCGGCATGGGGCGACCCGGTGAGTTTTATAGTGGGGGTGGATTGTGTGTGCATTCATGCTGTGCATTAATGTAGTATTTGTTTGTGTATATAAGGTGAGGACTCAACCAAGTGTGTGTGTGTGTCCACATTTTTCTTTTAGATACCCCTACCCGAAGTGTAACAAAACACAACCATGTTTTTCCATATGTCTAAGGTCTCCTATATATTAAATGGATGTTGTTGTTTTTCAGAATTTTTTTACTGCCAAAGTTGTTACATATATATATATATTGTGACACACCCCCTTAACTCAAACAGCTCAGAATAATACCTGGCTGGAGGGGGAGTGGGCCACATAAGCTCACGTTACCTAATATCGCAAGCTCTGATATGGCAAAAATGTTTAGTACAAGTAGTCAATTGGCTGCTCTACATACAGAAATAAACAACATTACAGTATCTTAAATCTTTTTGGAAATATAAACCTGTAAACACACAGATACAATAAGCAGAAATATAAACTATGAATATTTATGGTGAATGTTAACTTCTCTTTTTGGTAGATGTTCAATTGAGCACTTTCCATGTCTATTTTGCTGTCATTCACTGCTGAATTGCATACAGTTGCAAATTTTTTAAATATTTTGTGGCTATTGTTATTGGTTCCAAGGTAACCAAGTGGGCTCAGACATCGAAATCCAGTTTTGGGGTCCAGGTTTCATTAAAGGGTTTTGTGTATTTAGCCCCTAATTACAGGGGCAATCACAAATATTTTACATTTTTTCTCAAATCCAATATGGTGTCCAAAGTCAAATA